>NC_142035.1:63030007-63235007 GCF_982192425.1 Myodes glareolus
CAGAGCCCCACAATGTTAAATTCTGTAGATCCCAATGTTGGCGGACAGGTTATGGACATTCATGCCCAATAGTATAAGGGAACTCAAGGAAAAAGGAAACACACGCAAAAACTATTTTAAGACTCTCTGAACTTTGACCAGATGTGACACTTAATATGAAACTCCAGACAGCTGTGATTATTTTTTACTTTTGTCATTTTTCATCAAGCAACAGAGGACCAATGGGACAAGAACACAAATGTGAAATGATGGGCTCATTGAGACAATATTGTCCATGCAAAGATCCTCTGGAGAGAGACTCCGAGAGCTATAACTACTGTAGCATAAACATAGGGACTAAGTTAAACTTGTACATTTCTGTTGATCACTCCGTTACGTTGCCTCAAATAGTTTTAGAAGAGAAAAAAAATATATCCTTGTTTTCCACACTATGTGTGTTGTTCCCAAAAGAATGACTGTCTTGGTTCATCAGTGAATTCACTATCCAGGAGAGACTGTGGTATATTTTAAACCTGTTGGGCCGATGAGAAAAGAATCATGCTGGGGCGCGCAATGGACACTTGGCTGAACCTCAACACTCTAACTCCAGTGGCTAGAATGTGTTTTCATGCCCAGCCTTTGTTCCCCCATCAGTGTGTCCTTTAGTTTCAAACAGATCTTTATAGTTTGTGCTTCATAAGCCAATTCTTATTATGATTTCGGGGGACTGTTCTTCAAAGAGCTTGCCAATGAAGATTTAGAGACAGAGCGAAGGTTTCTTCAAGTTCCGAGCCTTGGCTGTGGACAAAACAATCTTAAGTTGGGCAGCTTTTCTCGACACAAAAAAAAAGTTATTCGTGGTCATTGCACCATAAGTAGGATTCTATCAGGAACTCAAAGCTTGGGGGATAAGAAGGAGCAAGAGAATACTGTAACAAACTTCGTACAGAGTTCGGTCTTTTAATTGTTTCATGTTAGATATTCTATGTGTTTACCTCAATTGAAAAAAAAAGAATGTTTTTGCTAGTATCAGATCTGCTGTGGAATTGGTATTGTATGTCCATGGGATCCCCTTTTCTCAGCACGTGTTCCTCACTAGAAGAAAATGCTGTTACCTTTAAGCTTTGTCAAATTTACATTAAAAATACTTGTATGAGGACTGTGACGTTATGTTAAAAAAAGGTGTTAAGTCACAAAATGCGGTAATAAATATTTCATTTTTGATTTTTTGTTAGGCTTTGGTGTTTTTAATGGTTTGAAGGTTGCAGGATGCCAGTTACTGTGCACTGATAAGAGTAGGTGATGCTCCCCTCCCCACAGGAAGCTGAGTACAGTGAAGACGCACCAACAGTGTTACAAGTCATTATTTGTAGCTTTCCATTGTGTGTCTGGACTCTTAGGTTTCATCAGCAGACAACTTCCAAAGGTATGAAATTGTGGGCATTGTAACCAGTCTGAGAAATCACCTTCAAACTGCCCAGCCTGTCTTCTTATCACTGCATGATGTTTTAAAAAGTACTTTCAGAGAGAGCTTTTGCCGATGCACCCACCACTAGAATGAAAGGTTTATTCCAAGTTAGTTTTACATAATAGGAAATAATGTGTGTGCTCAGCCATGATTCATCTGTATTTCTTCCATCTTTCTAAAGTACTGTTGACTATGTAAATTAAAACTTATACAGAAATGTTTATAGATAAGTAAATACCTTTTATGGAGTTGGAAATTCTAAGCTTAAAAGAATGATCAAGCATTAATGTTTAAATCAAATGACCGAGCACTATCCTTTTAGATGTTTTTTTCCACGTGCACGGATGCAAGTATGACACTTTGGTGGCTCACGTGTTTTCTTTAAGAAAGAAAAAAAAAGGGCAAGAACAGACAATATGATAGCATTTTCAAAGCTTCACTTGGTGATGGAGAGGCAAATGCTTGTAGATATTGTCCAGTGTCTGCTAAGGTGTGGGAAACGTGGAATAAGCTGGAGGTACCTGCACACCCTTAGATTTTCCAAATAAACACACTGCCTAGACGGGGTCCTAACTCTTAAATGTTGACTCCTCCATTTAAAGGGACAATAAACAGGAGGTAGCTGGATGACTCAACTTGATGGGGGAAGAGCTCACTAGCCATACAAACTGACTCTTGGAAGCAATCCATAGTGGTATCTTAGGCAAGCTCTTCCACGCTTCCCCTTCAGCCAGCCTTAATGGAAACTCTACATGTGAATGAGCAAGAATATAAATTGCTATTGTTTCTTTTATATTGTTAAGTAAAATTTTTATAAGTGCATTTATCACTTTAATTACTGCACTGCTCTTTAAACCTAGAAATAGCATTGCTTGACACAAACACACCGCGCCTGTAAAACACACACCGCTTCCCTCGCCCTTCCCCTGCTCCATTTCCCATGGAATCTTTCTGTAAAATTTCAATATTTGCATATGTTTGCTTTAAATGCTCTGATGTAAACCCTGACAAGTTCCTCATTTATAAACTAACTCTCACATCAGTTGAGAGGAAAGAAAATGATATTGGCAGTTTCTTCTTCCATTGCTTTCTGTAAGGTAAATGCTGAAGGGTTTCCTTAATCACGGGCTTTATAAAAAGTGTTTTATGGAGTTTTTACATTATTCCGTGGAGGGTAGAGCCCAGAGCTGTTGAGCCTTGGTTTGAATTCGCAAATTCATCTTAAGCTTACTAACTTGGCCAATCTGTCTCCTATCATGCTAATTTTAACCTTAGATATTTGGAGATGAGTGATAATTGTAGTAATAGCTATGCATTTTCTTGCCCCACCCCCACCCCATTCTATGACAGAGGGATGATGAATTTGTCCAATTTTTATAGTGCTTTTTATACCACCTCAGAAGGCACTCGCTCCTATCTCGGGTTTACTATTTAGTATAAAGAGTTCCGATTTGGGTATATTTAAGAAAGCCTCAGCTGTCAAACGCAAAGAAACTGGGAATGGTGTTTTGACAACCATATAGTGTTAAAGGAAATACTGTAGTCTGAATAAAATTGCTTATGTTCTCCAAAACAAGAGTAATATAAAAACACTTTTTTATTTATATGGAAAAGCAAAAGCAGAAATAAACTCCAAAGGTTTCCCTTTCTTCAAGAAATT
The DNA here is from genome assembly GCF_982192425.1 of Myodes glareolus. Classification (NCBI taxonomy): domain Eukaryota; kingdom Metazoa; phylum Chordata; class Mammalia; order Rodentia; family Cricetidae; genus Myodes; species Myodes glareolus. The sequence continues at coordinate 63,033,115 of NC_142035.1, forward strand.
CCGAGAGAGAGAGAGAGAGAGAGAGAGAGAGAGAGAGAGAGAGAGAGAGCTGCAGTCGCCATCTGTTAAGGGTTGGGAATTGAGCAAAAAGCCACATTTTGAAGGAGAAGAAAAGTCCAGAGAAGGCTGAGTCTTCCACGCTCCCACTCTCCTGCTCATCCCCGGGTCAGAAGCACCCCGAACCCCCACTCCAGTCCATCAACGTCCTCCTCGCCGGCTGGCCCTCCCACTCCTGCCGGCCTGTTAACCCGGAGCAGACCCGGGAAGGGAAATGTGGCTAATATCTCTAGCAGCTGTCAAAAGCGGGGCCCTTCCTTCAAAGAGATCCTCCACAAATTCTCCATTAGTCTTGCAGGCCAGCAATTTGATAAGGAGCCTGGACCTCCGCTACAAGTTGCCACTATGCTAAGGGTCCTCTGTTGAGGTCCCTAAATGGCCGAGTGGCCCTAGCTAGGCAGGCATCCTGTGGTCCAGGGGCAGGGGAGATGCGGAGGAAGGCGGGGAGCAAGGAGAATCTGGCCAGCTGTCATGCGTGCAGAAGACCTCCCCCTCGCGAATGTATTTACTGCACAGACAAACCTGCTACAAACTGATGGAGGGGACACGGAACAGTTTCTTTTGCAGTGATCAACTAGGGTCATCGCGCTCGTAGGGAGCCCCCGGAGTCCCACCGGGGCTGGAGAAAGGTGCAGCGCCGGACTCTGGCGGTCAGATCGTGATGAGAATGGGGACCGTCGGGGCAGTGTTTGAAGGGAGGTTTTAATATTAATAGTTTCGCTGTAGAGACAGAAGGGAGATTGCGTCTACTGCTCCTCGGGGCAGACTCTGGGTGACAGGAATGATGGATGATCCGGCAGAGCCCAGCGGCCCCTCCCCTCCAGCCCCAACAGTGTCAAAGCTACTTTAGCTGAGGCTTTAGAAATAAAATAAATAAACAGCATCGCCCCCTTCTCTTCGCACAGCCGCCCCACCCCCCGCTTTCCGACACCGATTTATGGATCATTATGAATCAATTACTGCTCTCAATACTTTCCCATTGGCTTAAATAAAACAGTGGAAAGATGAAAACGTGGGTTTCGGTAGAGGACTTTTTTCTTTTTATTCTTTCTTTCTTCCTCCCCCCCAGCCCCCCCGACAGGAACAATCTCAAAATCCATTATCTCATAATCAGAGGCCCTGGGTGAGGAGGTGAAGAGAAAAGAAGGGGTCACTCAGGAAGTAACTCGGGAGCGCCAGAGGGGGAGGTGTCGCCCAATCTCTGTCTTTGTGGTATTTGGTTTGTTTGTTGTGTGTTTGCGGTGTTTTGAAGGCAGGGGAGAAGGGCTGCGGGTGAGAATCCGACGCCTACAAGTTCGGTGACCTGACCCTTAAACTCCTTTGCCGAATCCTGCAGTGTGTGCCTGGGCAAGCATCTCTTGGTGGCCTTCAGTGAGGTCGCACGTGGGGAAAGGTGTGGAGGAATGGACCGGGCAGATTTGCACTTTGTTAAAGGCAACTGTGCTTGGGCGGCTGGGGGGCCGCGCGGGGATAGTCCCCCTCCCGCCACTCCGCCCAGTCCCGCTGCTGGCTGGTTTTGTCTCGCAACTGTTTAGGATCTGGACAACCCCCCCCCCCCACACACACACACAACCCCCGCTCCTGCCCCCACCTCGCCCGCCGGAGGCTTTTCTTCCCTCTCCGGCCTCTGGCGGGGCGGCGCTCTAGGTCCTTGTAGGTGTTTCTATGACTACATTGTGTGTGTGGGAGGGTCAGATGTGGGGGTTGCCCGAGAGAGGGCCGTTCCTGGGCGGTCATTTATCAATGTCACCCACATAATGATTCTCTCTGCAGCGTCCTATTGATGAGGATAATTACATTAGCTCAGAGTGACTGATCAATGAAAAACCACCACACAAAAACTTCTTCACTCCTCTATAATACCAAAAACCGATACAGAAATAACAGAAAGTCGGATTCTCTTCCCTTCCTCTATCCACCAATGGTTCTGCACCCCCTCCCCAACCCCCGCGCTTCAGGACCCGGGAATAAAGTAACAAAATAGACCTAGGTTTGCTTCGTTCAAGGAGGATGCAGTTTTGCCTTTGAATGCATTTGCTTTAAATGCTTTGGCGTCGTTCCTTTTTTGGTAAAGAATATCAACGGATTTGCTACTGTGAGTGGCTTTTAGAGTGGTCTGTGGTTTTCCGTTCTTTTTATTTCTTTTTTTCCCAATTGGACATTTCCCCCTTACTTCAAAAAACATGATAGGCAATTCTTTTCCTACATCAACGAAAAAAGAAAATATTCTAGATCCCTTCTCTAGATTAAAAAAAATAAAGCATTTGCCTTGATCGGGTTATCTTTTTGTCTTATCATTTCACAAAGTAGGGCAATTAAAAATGTGGTCTTGTGGTATGGGGTTTAAGGGTGGATCCATTATATGGCCGCATAACTCGCTATATTCTCGCCTGAAAGTTTGCAGCTAAATTACGATTTCGCTTTTTCTAGACTTAAAAATCAATATTTTCTCAATTAAAGAGAATTTTAATGCCTTACTTGCGAGTTGTTAAAGGCGTTGTAAATTTTATTGTAATGTTTCTTAGCTTCGGAGTAGATTCAAGAGACGTTTGTTCTCTAGGTCTTTTTTCCGTCTCAGAGATCCTAGCCAGGAACCTTGCACTGGCTTCAGATGAAATACCAGCTACAAAGGTAAGGAGAGTTTGGCAGGGGACCCGGCACTGGGAAGGAACAGTCCCCGGCCAGAGGCCATTGTCTGGAGCATTTTCACCTCTCTGGGTCCTACCTCCCTCAAAATAACAGAAGTGTTCATTTAATCTTTCCCAGAGCAAAGCACAAGGTACTACCATCTGCTCTGGGACAGCCAGAAAAAGAGGTGCATTTCAGATAGATTCTAGACGCTTCCCTGTGCCTCCACCCCTTCCTCTTTTCTCTAACGTGTACCTCAGAAAGACTCTTTCACAAAATCTGCCATATTTGACGCACATCCCAGCGTCTGGGTCCCAGTTCGCTCCCCAGTCTCAGGAGCACGCACTGTTTACAGATGTTTTCTCCTTCCACGCGCCTTCTCCACCTGATAAAAGTTCTCGGAGAGAACTATCTGGTGTCTTAACAGCCCAAGCCTGCAAACTTGAAGTCTAGTGACCTGGAGGATGGCTTTGAGAGGACGTTGCTGAGTTTCAGAAGGCCCAGAGAAGCCCAAGGCTGACAGTCCCAAGGCCCAGGGACTGGATGAAAAGCAAGGCGGAGAAACTTTTTAAAAAGCAAAGCAGAGAGACGGAAAATTGAGCTGTCGTGAGGGGATAGGGTGTGTCAGAAAGTGAGTCTTTCTGGCTTATTTATAATTTAAGAAGCGATAACAAAGGAATGTACAAGGATTGCTGCTATTTATTTTTTAAACCCAAGATCTGTTTAAAAGCGAGTCCTCAGAGGTGCCGGGAAGGGCCCAGGCTCTCGGAGGACCTCAGAAAGTTCCCTTTGCAGTCCACTCTCAGTTCTTTTGCTGGGAAGGAGTAGGCTGGGGAAAGGCTCTGTGTGTGGTGAAGGGCGGCTAAGGAAGGGTATGAGAGGAAGGGGCACCTACATATAATGAGGCTGCTGTTTTAAGCTGGGTGGAAAAGGAATGGGGTAGACAGAAAGCCACACACACACACACACACACACACACACACACACACACACCAGGGCACTTTAAAATTATCCTCACCTATCTGCCTTTTTTTATGTGCCTCTCTAACTACACATCTACGGACTCCTATTCATAGGTGGGGAAACAGAGCATCATGCTGAATGCAGACCCACCGGACAGATTCCCCTATTTTCAGTAGATTCCTGACGCATAAGCCCAGACCGTTGCCTTTTTATCAAGGGAATCCGGCTTTGTTAATGTATTTGTATTTTTCTGCTTTGCAGGAAGGGGGAGGTAGGCGGAGGGGGAGGGGAGCAGAGCACAAAGACTTTATCTAGTTCTCACCGAGCAGGTTTCAAAATAGGAACTTAATGGGGAGAAAGAATAAAAAATAAAGGCCGTGAGAATTGTGCACCACAACAAGTTTACCAGTCTGCGAATTTTTTTTCCTTTTGAAGATTGTTTTCCTCATATTGAAACATTTTCAAATTTTAATCCTTTAGCAGACAAAACCTCAATATAAATATGACATGGGCCACTGGCAAAAAAACGAACTTAAACTCAGCGCACAGAGGGGAGGGGGTGCGGGGAGAAGAGAGAGCCCTTTCTGATTAATAACTAGCAGGGTAATGTTGAGGGCTTTTTCTGCCCGATTGCCTTTTTGAATTAGAGCCGATTTCTTCACACTTCAATAGTGCCTGTCTCCTTTAAAATGATTGGCAGATCTGTTTCTCTTTTTTCTCTCCCTGAGACTTAATGATGTAAATTTTCTAATTAGTTAAATCATATTGCTTAAAGGGCTAATATTTACCGTGTAAGAAATGATTATTCTGATTTGAACCTCTTGAAATATTTCGAGAAATAACATTTGGCTTTTAGGCTGAGGGATGAGAGAGGGGGAGGCGCGGATGGAGTGAGGGAAGGCGCGGACCGGCAACATGTTAAATTAATAGTTCAAGTTGAGCTGGGCTCACACCCCAAGTCCGCTTTTATTTTTCAATCAGCGAAGATTTAATTGGCAGCCCTCGGGCCGGGCGATCTGATATTTTCTCATTAGTTTCCCATCACTAATCTTGAGTGTTAGATTGGCTTACAGGTTGTCAACATTTGACCAATTTTATTTGGGGAGGGGGTGCGCATTATGACTCCGGGATGTGAGATCTGCAAATAAATCCTGCTTGGATCAGCGGAACTAACAGGCGAAAAAAAATGTTGACTATTCATCGTCGCATCTAATAAGTTGCATTAATGTATATTTCAAGACGGGTGATTATATGCGCGCTATAAAGACATAGACGAAAAGAGGTCGGTGCGGGCGCACTAAGCTAGTTGAAGTGAAACGTAGATACATTTCGAGCCCAAGGTAAATAACCCGAGTGGAATCTCTGTTGAGGGTTTAGGAGCTACAATCCTCCTCCCCCTTCCTTCTGCAGCTGCGTGAAACCGCCAAGCTGGTGTCGCCAGCTCTTAGCGGCTCGGCCGGATGGTCCACGGATAACATCAGAGCGCCCCCTGCTGGCCAGCAGCACAGACCGCGGCTGGCCAGCCCCCTGCGGAGCCAACGATGTTTTTCTGTACCCCCCATCCTCCCCACCTACTCTTTCCACCATTCCCACCCTCGTTCGGCTGCAGCAAGGGAATAGCTTGTCAAGGCTGAGCATTTAAATGAGTAAATGATAAAAAATAATAACAAAATAGGAAGATACCCACACCTTCTCTTGGCCTCGGGGAATAAGCCACCAAAGACCTCAGCAAAAGAATACTTTTTCTGAAATCTCTTTATTCTGCGGTGTTTTGCAGTAGCTTGCTTCCCCCCTTGCAGGTTTAACGTCCAAAGAAATGTTTTAATGGACAATTTGGAAGTTTTTTTTTAATGAAAAAAATAGATGTCTGATAAGGGAAAACCAGGAACTCCTAATAATATTTTCTTATACTCAAAAAAAAAAAAATCAAACTCCTGGGGAAATTTCACAGTTTTATAAAAGTCTACAGGAATCACTTTTGGAATGTAAACAGTTCCCAATTTAGGGTGACCCTTTTGCGCACAGTAATGGGACCTCAGCCCATCGAAAATTTGTCTCTTTCTGTGTCTCTGTCTTTCTTAGTTGTCACCGTATCTACACACAAACAGGTCTTTTCCACCCGTGTTTTTTCCCTGGTCCTGCTTTCCTGCTTTTGCTGGGTGCAGACGGGGTGGCTGGAGAGCACCCCAACATCCTGCCGGAGTGCAGGCATTTCATCTCACTCCGACGCTTTCTCGTCCAGTGCAAGGTGCACCATTTTAGAGGGCTAGGGTTCGGTGCACAGCGGCATCCTTCCAATGTCCCGATTACTCTAGCCTGGGATTTCTGCGTGGTGTGGAAGGCGAAAGCACACAGGTAACGCTAACCGAGCTCCACCGCCTCTGCTCCTGAAAGAAGGCGCAGGCAATGCAGCCCAGTCTCAGGAGGGGCTCCCCGCAGCAGTGAGACACCCCCCACGCACACACCAAGCGTATCAGCTTTCCACGAGGAATGACTTTACCTTCTCGGGGAGTTTTGTTTTTGTTTTTGTTTTTGAACCAGATCGTGGGGTTTTTCTGAGTACAATTCTGAGGAACGAGGCTCTGGAGGCTCTGGGTAAGGAAAGAACGGCAGGCGGGAAGGACGGAAGCAAAAGGTGTGTCTCCTTTCTTTTCTCCCCAGGGCGCCTAGCTCTTGGATTGCGCAATCCGCTCTCTATTCTGGCTTCTCTGCTGATTCCACTTTCACAGCTCAGCCCCCACCCCCACCCCCGTCTGTGGATGCTAGAGGCCTGGGTCGGGAACTCTGGGGCTCCACAGGAAAGGGAGGATCCTAGGACAAGGCAGTGATGGAGACAACCTAGATCCTCTAGACAGTATAGGGATGCCTCGGTGCGGCTGAGCTTGAAACATTGGTGGGGGCTATTGTGATAACTGAGATAAACTGAAATATGTGTTGCCAAGCAAGCTGTTATGATGGGAGGGAACCTGTTTTGAAGTTCATTGCATTCAAAGTTACTTTAAAAGCATATTATTTTCTGAGGAAGTCTGGCACTGCGGTTGACTTTCTGAAAGGTCCCTTAAGCTCAGCAGTGTAAGAGAAGTTACTGCAAAACACATGGGCTGCCTTAAATATGTGTGCATATAGGTATATGCATGCACGTGGAACACATTGCTGTATAGGTAGCTATATAAACACAATACAACAAACACAGAAAGGCAGTGGACTTCACTGAAGCTGAACACGGAACAAGAAGCATTTCGGCAATATACTCTCATGGATGGAAGACATGTGGAAATCCTACCGTGTTTGCCTGTGTTCAGCTTAATCAGATAGGGAGACACTGGCAGTCTGGTCAATGTTGTAAGTAAATTGATGCAAAGGTCCCCCCAGAAGAGACAGAAAATACCCTGCCATTAATCTTAAACCACTTGAAGATTATGGTTGAAACAATGAGATCACCAAGACTTGGCTTCTCAAATGCCTATTAACAGTCCGGTGCCTATGTTGTGGCAACAAAATCAACTCTCTAGGAGGAATAGTGCTCTGTCTTAAAAAGAAAAAAAAACTTTGTTTTTGTTTTGTTTTAAAGACGAAGAAAGGAAAAATCAGCTAAGGAGCCTGCTTTAAACACCCCGGATCTGCCGCTGGTCAGAGACTGTCCTGCACTTCTGGTTTTCTCAGCTGGGCTTTTACAGAGGAATCGAACGATGCCTCCACGGGATGGAAAGGAAGCACTAATTCCGGGTGTTAGTTCCCCTCCTCCTTAGAAGAACTTAGTTGTTCTTTTGAAATGTTCAGAAATTTGCAGCTGAAAGTCGAGCAGATGTAAAAGACGTTCCCTTGTCCACAGCTCTCTGCCGATTTCTGTCACTTGAGTTTGCAAGTGTCTGTGTCAAATAGAGAACGTGGGACAGAGAATTAAATAACAATATTGTATACTTTCAAGTAACTCCCCCCACCCCAAGGCCTGCATTTGGTGGCCATTGCCCGAGTGGTGTTGCTATTTCTCCTAATAACCAGAATCCCAAACTAAACAGAAAAAGAGGGCTGAGCACTCAATCACTGACCAGTCTGACAAAGATGCAGCAGCTCTTTGCCCCTAGAGTCCCAAGAAAGGATGTCCCCACACACGCAAAAGCCCTTATGTTTTCCTTAGAGACTTGAGTTGGGTGGATCTTTCAGAGACGTCCTGAATAATGAACATTAAAAAAAAAAAAGGTGAATGCTGAACAAAGAGAAGCAGGTAGCAACAATAACACCATCAAAAAGATAAAATAAGCCGTGCTAAAAAAGTTATTTTTCAACCGTGCACAATTCCAGATGCCGCACAACCTCTCCTACTGAGCGACTCGCTCTCCCGCGGGGAGAATGTGCACTGGAGCCCTCTCTCCACCAGAGACTCGGGGAAACTGAGGGTGTCGGGGAGAGGGGAGAGGGGGAGCGGATGAGACCTCTTGGCAGTCTGTTCTTCCCACCTGTTCCCTACTCCCCAAAACTGGAGCGAAGTGGCTTCCAGTCTCCAAGTGGAACTCACGAGAGTGTGTCGCCAAACTAAAGAGGAAAACCCAAGTAGGTCCCCGAAGGCCCAGGAGCCTGCCGAAGGAGACGCCACTGCCTATCTGGCTGCCCCGCCGGCCGCCTGCGCCTGGGTGGACAAAAGCTCACAGGCCACGCTAGTGTCGTAACTGCTGTGGCATTCGATGGAGGGAGCAGGCGCTGTAGTGTTGGTGCGCGCGCGCGTGGGACACACGTGCACTTGTGTCTGTATCAAGCCTTAGCCGTCAACTGGGAAAGTTCCCGACCCTACACGCTCCCCTCCACAGATCCTACCGCATCCCCCACCTGCTATCTACGTCCCCCGGAGCCACACAAGGATAGGTGTGCCCGCCGGCAACCGCGTGGCCTCAGGGAAAAGACCCAGGCAAGGAAAGGAGGCCATAGGATGGGCGGGGTCAGAAGAATGATGGAGTTCCTCCAGCATGGATATCCCTACTTTCCAGCAACTGTCGCTACACTCAACCTTTCCCGCCCAGATCTACGAGGTCTAAAAGGCAAAGAGATTGCTTCTGGCAAACGCTGGGCTCTGGGAAACCTCGGGGGTTGTCACAGACTCCTGAGACTGGGCAGGCTCGGCCTAGGTTCGAAAACACGGTTTTAATTTTCTTAATGAAGGCACGCTCTAGAGCTCAGCTGGTAATGGCTGTGCCGAGTTTAATAGACTTCTGTCGAGCAGCAAAAGACGGATAACTATCGGTTATAAGTAATCTGCTCTAATGCAATTATTTTTCCCAGGTTCAAAAGTCATTCTGCAGAGAGGGCAGGAGTGAATTAAGCCCCCAGAGGACCGTGGACGTGGGGCACGAGACCGCCTGAAACCGGATCTGAACCTGTTTGGAGAGATACTTGAGTTTGGTAGCGGCTTGCAGGGCTTCTCTGACCTTGGTGTCCCCACCTCCCCTCTCTCCCCTCACCCATCCATCCTTCTTCCTCCACTGTGGGTCCCTCTCTCCTCCTGCATCTCACTCTTCCTTTCTCAGCGCTTCCAGAGTGAATGTTAATTCCCCCTCCCTATTCGACTCAAGTTTGGGGGTGGGGTCGTAACCCAGGCTGTCTATTGCGTCCCAAGCATTTCTCTCGGAAATGCGCTCACGCAGAAGTCGCTATTAGGATGTCAGGAGTTGAAGTGGGATTGTGTGTGATGTTTAGAATATCAGTGTGGCCATGCACACACCGCGAATACGTATTTCTAGCTGAATGTGGAACCCAGCCCATCCACACCGCCATAAAGTTAGCCTACTTTGAAGCTTTTACACAAATTATCATTCCCGGCAGTTTTTATTTGGCATTACCCAAGCTCTCCCCAGCTATCTACTTCACTTGGCCTGAAACGCAAACCTCAGGAAATCATGATTTAAAGATATAAAAACTAGCAGGAGTCATATTTTTTCTTCACACAGAAACCAAGCCAGGAACCCAGTGTGCCCAGAGGAAGCACTGGAGAGCCTGGGGCTTCTGGCACACGTGCTTCACCCCCAGCTCAGCTGCAGGACAAAGGAGACTCTTGGGAGAAGTGTTAAATGAGCCTAAACCCAAGGTGCCCATTCCAGACCCCAGACCACCACCCCCAGTGTGAGAGAACGTTGGTTTAATTGGTGTGAAGCAAAGCCCACTCCTCACCTTGTGTGTGTGTGTGTGTGTGTGTGTGTGTGTGTACCATGCCCCGCCTCCGTTTTCTTCCTTCCTTTTTAAAGTACAAGCAAGCACACAGCTCTGTAGCTGCTATCTCCTTTCCTAGGCCCCAATCCCATCCCCATTTCCAGGCCTTCTACAGTCAGAAGATGAAATAAAGCTAAACCCCAGGTACATCCTGTCTCAGGCCCCCATAGCTGAGGGCACAGCTGGCATGTAATCATAGGAAGTTGGGAGCAGCAAGGAGGGAGGCCTTCTTAGCTCCTGGTCCTGTGGTATACACCTCTTCTGGAGGGAGTCAGAATTCTGCAAGAGGTGTGGGCAATTCTGCTTTCTCTGCCTCTCTCCCAAGCTCTACTACCTAAGCTCACGGGTCCTCAGGCCTGAAGGATTCTTGGGATTTGCCCATGCTGGCCAGGGTGAATACGTGGGATTTGTCATCTAACTGAAAAGTACCGTGGCCTTGGATAGTCAGCATCCAAGGGAACCACATCCAGCTCCCTAAGTTCTCAGACTCTAGTAGACTTTAATTAAATCATGAGAAAAGTACAAGAGGTCACTGGCCATGCCCAGGCCCTTTCTATTCTAACAGCCTTGTATTTAAATAGTGCTGGGGGCAGAGAAACTTCCCTTGCCTTCGGGGGGCAAATTTGGCATGAGGGAAGCGGTAAATACCACTCAGCCTCACTCTGCCCCCTGTGAGAGTCACCTCTAGGTTTACTATCCAATCAGAGGGCAGACTTACGCCCAAAAAGAGTAACAGGGAAGCCCTGAAAGCCCCCAGGCTTTTGCTTTGGTTTCCCATAGTAGGAGAGTGGGGGAAAGAGCCAGTCTGCCCCCAAAAGTGGCTTTTCTAAGTTGAGCACAGTTGAGAAGGACTTGCTAGAAGCTAAGGCAAACCTCTTAATTATCTTCTTAGTTATCTTAGTTATAGACTGTGTGTGCTAAGGAGCCCATCTCCGCTCTCCCCAGCCAAAACCATTTTTCAAGGCATAGGGGACACTAACTGCTTCCCCGCTAGAGTTTTGTGTCTCTGGGCCCTCTCGGTCCACCCAACCTCTGAAGCAACGGACAAGACTGGTCTGGGGGAAAGAAAGATGGCCCCAAGAGGAGGCCAGGCTCTCCCTTCTTCACGTGTATGCCTTAATGTCAGAAGGACACTCACTGACTTTCCTCGGGTGAGGAAAACATTTCTCGTCCATTGTTTTTGCTATGAAATAAACATATGATCTCAGGCACATTGGGCTTAGCGTTGTCTAACGTGGACAGGCCTGACCATAGTACTGATGTGGGATTCCCCTCTGTATGCTGTGAATATGTTTTGTTATCATTTGTTAATAAAGAATCTGCTTTGGCCTATGGCAGGACAAAACATAGCTAGGAGGGAAAACTAAACTGAATGCAGGGAGAAAGAGGGCAGAGTCAGGCATATGTGAGAAGCAAGATGTGAGGTAACAAGCCACGAGTCTCGTGGTAAAACATAAAATAATAGAAATGGGTAAATTTTAGATGTAAGAGTTAGTTAATAAAAACCCTGAGCTAATAGGCCAAGAAGTATGTAATTAATATTAAGTCTCAGAGTGGTTATTTTATAAGTGGCTTCAGGAACAGGCAGGTGGAGAAAACCCGGTCCAGGGGGACCAGGAGGACAGAGAATATCTGTAGCTTCAGTACACTCTTAAAAACAAAACTAATACAGAAAGGGGGCCTCGAGCACCCGAGATTCCCTTCCACTACCTTCCAGATGAGATTACTGGCCATTTTATTTATTTTGAGGCAGGGCTTACTGGCTGTTCTGGAGCTTGCTGTGTAGACCAGGCTGGCCTCTAATTCTCAGAGATTCATCTGCCTCTGTCTCCCAAGTGCTAGTGTTAAAGGTGTGTGTTCTGTCATACTACTAGGCAAGATGTGAGCATGGCATCTCAATCCTATAATTCTAGCACTGTAGAGGAAATGCTGAGGCAGGAGGTTCGCCATAAGTTCCATTCAAGACTATGCATTAAGAGCCCGTCTCAAACAAATGAGAATCTCAGGTGACAAGAGCTCCTCCAACAATACTCCTCAAATAATATATGGTCACATCTTTACGTTCCCTTAGAAGAAGTGCAGGCTGACCACATGATTTCAGTGCTGAGCCCCGTCTGCTTCTGTACTGACAGAGCTTTCCCACTCGTCATACAGGCTAAGTGTTCTGCTCCCAGGGGTGCTTTGCCCAGCACAGCAGTGTGAAGGCATTCATTCATACTTTACAGCTCATTCACAAGCCTTAGGACTTTATGTTCAAGGGGAGTGTAGAGTCAGGTCACGGACTATCGACAGGCTCACACAACCTTGATCACCACAGTTTGTTCTAACTTATGTTCAACCTACTATTCTCAATAAACTGTAAAAACCTAGTGAGAGCAGACAATACCCAGCCTTTCCTATGATACATTTGTAAAATCACGTCCTTTAACACACACCCCCCCCCAACGTCCCTATGGAAACCAAATTCTTTCTAATCAGGTTGGGAAATACAACTACCATGTTAATGCAAAGGCGGTTGCCTCAAACACCTATCAATGGTTAGTAAATTCTGACAACTTTTCTAACACTTCTCTGACTTGCCAAGCAGAGGTCTGCAGGCTTATTCAGAAATTCCCTGGACACGCGATGATCGCCATCCAGATGAAGGCAGACAATGGATAAGAAAGCAGTGTTCAAACATGGAGCTTACAACTCATTTTTCTTCTCTGTGAGGCAAGGCTCCCTATGTAGCTCCTGGCTAACTGGGATGTCGCCGTCTTCAGCCTGGCTTGCCCTTGCAGCCCCCTCATCCTCCCAAGTGCTAGCATTGCACACGCGCTCCGCCTATTTGTTTTGTTTTTGTTGTTGCTTTTGCTTTCACCCAGTCGATTCTAACATCCACCTCAAAGTTTCTCTAGGCACTGTTTAGTAGATAACGAACTTCTCCAGACTCTGCAAGCCACATCTGGAAACACTTCCTCTGCCCTGTCCGTCACCCGCCCCCACCAGAGAAAGCCATAGCCTAAGGACCCACCCCCACCACCATCGTATGATAGCATCGGCTTTTAATCAGTGAAAGGCGCTCCTATTGAAATTTACAGGGTGGCTCTTTATTTCATTTATCTATCCTTTTGGAGGAAAGCGAAACAAGAGCACCACCCTTATTAATTATAAGATGGATGGGGTGAAAGAAGCCAAATGAATTTGGCTTGCAAATTATTAGCGGAGGTATGAATATGTATGAGTGTGCCAGGAACTGCAGTCATGAACCCTGGGTATCAAGCTTGGGAGACAGTCAGACCAATGCCTTCCGTGAGGCTCAGCCTTCCCAAATCTGACATGACATAAATGGGAAACTTCTAAATTAGACCCAGGGTGGGCTTCCATCAAATAATAAGTTACCTCCCCCCTCCCTCCTTTTTTTTTTTTTTTTTTTTTTTTTTTTTGGTCTGTGGCTAGTCATGTTAAAGATGAACTCATTTCCAGAGCCCCTGTCATGAGTGTTAAGAGTCTCTTACAATGAAAGGCAGATAAGTTGTTTGAAGAAGACCTTTATGTTTTTCCGACTTGATATTCATCTATTTTAAATCAAGTTTTCTGTGCAGTATTTGTGCTCTGTAATTTTACAATTTAAAACTGTTTTCATCCAGTGTGAAAATACTAGAAAGCTAAAATATCCCAAGCATAGAGAAGGCTTAAATAGACAAGACTAAGGTGTGTGTGTGTGTGTGTACACACTTACATATACATATATATGACATGGCAAAGCATCCTTCTAATCCTAGAACTCAGGAGGTAGGTGGATCTCTGAGTTGGAGGCTAGCCTGACCTACACAGTGAGTTCAAGACTAGCTAGACCTACAGAGGGAGAACCCATCTCCAGAAAAGAAAGAAGATAAAGGAGTCAAAATAGGGATTGAGAAATCTGGAAGAAAGCAACTCTCTTGCTCTCACTTAGACCTGACAGAGTTTCTTGAGCTCTCTGGAAGGGGTGCGAGAGGTCTGGCACAGAATGAATTCAATCTCTTTATCCAGGGTGTGTGAGCTGGGGCTGATCGAACCCTGTAGAAAATGGCTCCCTGTGACATCAGAGTACACTTTGAAAAGGGAGACAAGTTGTGTCAAAACAGAAATACTAAAGCAATTTAAAAAATGCTCCTCAAATTTTCTGGACAAAAACAAAAACAGAAAGCACTCAGCCACATGCTCTCCCTCCTCCCCACATGCTCTCCCTCCTCCACACATGCTCTCCCTCCTCCACAATCCTAAGTGGATGTTTGTGATAAATTGTTGCTTTATGCATATCCTGTCTCAATTTGTCTCTTTTCTGTAAGGACGTATTTTTTTTTTTTAAAAGAAGCGATACCCCCGACAACAATTCTCTTGAATTCACCAACCTTGAAATTGACGCATTACCTATCAATCACTTTCTGGAGATACAGAGAATCACGTTCAACATTTGTTCATCAGTAGTGGCACACACTCATGTCTATGCTGCTGGGTTTAAGTGTGCTTCAGCGAGGCACCATCACACATTCCTGGAGCATTCCATGGGTCAGCCATCTGCTTGCTTGCTACATCCTTAAACCAATGAAAGTTCAAACTAGAATACTCACTAGTAGATTTCAGAGCTGAAAGGCAGGCTTGAGGTCCTTTGGTGTGATCCCCCTATTCTTCTGACAAAGAAGTGGACGTTTGAAGACGGCAGCTGGTCCAACTCAAAACTTCCTACCTCTAGGGTCTGAAAAGATGCTAAGGATCCTAACTAGAAGTTAACTTTTCTTATTATCTGGTGCCTTCCCATTTTCTCATCAGGAGTTGTAGACTTTAACATTAACTTCTCTACTAACATTTTCCCTGCCACTGCAATGGCAGGGTGATTCTTATTAAATAGTAATAAGATATTGACTGGCCTGCTTGCCAATATGAAGATTTGTTGTTGATCTGTGATGCCTAGATCGATCAGCTAAGAATAAGGTCTATCCTCCACCTTCACTATTGGCACAGAAACGAACTTTGTATTAATAGAACTACAACCTTCCTTATTTATTAGTTGTACCTTAGCTCAGTCAATCAAGTTAGAAACAGACATAAATAGGAGTAACAGAAGGAAACACCCCAAGATCTACAAAAATATCCACTAGGGTGATTTAAACATAGCCAGGGTTTCTTGGCTTCCACACATGGCTTCCTTATTGGTAAGTCTCACACCTCATTCCTCTTCAGCCCAGGTTAAATCCCACACAGGCTCTGTGCTTTTGATATTAGGAGGCATCTTATTCAGTTCTGAAATGATCTTCTATTTATGACGGCCTCTTCTGTCCCCTTGCTATTTCTGTAGCTTGCTGTCAGAAATGTCACTCAAGATTTCCTTTGCGTTGCTCTTCATCCTCTGTGGTAGTGACTGGGAAGCTTTGATCCACAGAGCTTCTTCTTCCCCTATAACTTACAGTGAGGGCTGGGGACACCGCTCCATTGTTGAAGCACTTGCCACACAAGCATGAGAATCAGAGTTCAGATCCCCAGAACCCACATAAAGCCCAGCTGGGCATGATGGCTGTCCTATAATTCCAGTGCTGGGGAAGTGGAAACTGGATCCTAGGATCAAACTGGATAGCTAGCATATCCGGATAGGCAAGACCTTGCCTGAGCACATAAGGTGAAGCATATTTTGTTTTGCTTTGCTTTGGTTTTTGAGACAGGGTTTCTTTATATAGTCTTGGTTGTTCTGGAGCCCTCTATGTACACCAGACAGAACTCGAACTCACAGAGATTCTCCTGCTTCTGCCTCCCCAGTATTGGTATTGAAGATGTGTGTCAGGAGAAGTGTATTTGAGGAAGGCTTCTTATGTCAGCCTCAGGCTTCCATGTGCACTGCCCACACACATGCTAAAGCTCATATACACAGGCAGGCCACACATACCTGCACGTGAGAAAGAAAATGAGTGTTTTCATTTTTGGTCCCTCTCCTTCTTCCTCAGCCTGAGGTTTATCTTCACTCTATTAAAGGACTATTCATGGCTTCTCTCTGAGGGAAAGCTTCTTATCCCAGCGACTTCCCTAAGATTCAGTGTCTAACTTCCATGGGAAATGTTTACATATAAATATTTGGGAGTATTTATTTTTCTTTTTCTTTGAGACAGGGTCTTTCTACATGTCTTGGAACTCTATGAGTAAACCAGACTGGCTTTGAACTCTCAAGAGATCTGCCTGCCTGACGTGGGATTCCCCTCTGTATGTTGTGAATATTATTGGTTAATAAAGAAACTGCTTTGGGCCTATAGCAGAGCTATAGGGGAACAGAGCTAGGTAGGAAAAACTGAACAGAATGCTGGGAGAAAGAAGGGTGGAGCCAAGGAGAAGTCATGTAGCTCCACTGGAGACAGACGTGCTGAAACTTTGCTGGTAGGACACAACCTCATGGTGATGCACAAATTAATGGAGATGGGTTAAATTAAGATGTAAGAGTTAGCCAATAAGAAGCTACAGCTAATGGGTCAAGCAGTGATTTAAATAATATAGTTTCTGTGTGATTATTTGGGGGTTGAGCATCAGGAAGCAAACAAGCAGCCTCGCTGCAACAATTGACACCCAACGTGGCTAACTAAAATCCACTTAAAACCTGAGAAGCTTAAAAAGGAATTCTAGACACTAAAAAACAAAGTTTAGCTACATTTATTTTCTTGAGTGGGCTTTGTTTGCTGGCAGACACTGCGGCTCCTTTAAGAGAGGTTTTCCTGATTCAGCGGTAGCAGGGAAAAAAACGCAGTTTTGAAATGCTGACTTTCTTGGACATACTTCAACATGAACAGCTAAATGCACATAAAACATGAGAGAGCTTGGGAAGTGATTCTAGACACAAAAAGGACAGAGTTAAGCATGGCTTCTTCTTAGCAATGTCTCAGGTAAGTTCTGTTTGCTAAAGACAAGCACATCTTATTTAAGACAGGCTTCCAGATTCAGTTTTAGCTGCAAAAACTTTGCAGCCCTTTTAAGAGGCTCTGCCACAAAGCATTTAAATTGTGTATATGAATAGCTGACAGCATGCTTCGTGGTAGTGGCAGGGATCTTGAAATGTCATAGAGTTGTGGCAATAAACATGGCTCTGCTGGTACCTCTGCCTTGAGGCTAGACTCTCAGAAAGCTAAGGAATGGGCTGGATCCAGCCATCAAAACCATGGCTTTAATCCTAGCCATATCACTTAGCAAATTAAAGACTCATGTGGGCAGAAAAAAAGAGATATACAATAAAGAAAGATTCAAAGACAAAGAAAATCTCTAAACAGTTTACTGTGTGTTTAAAAATATATGTAGGCTTGGGAGAAAAAAAAAGGATAAAGTCCTTAAAACAAAAAAGAGAGTAGTTTGGTATGATGGCACACACCTTTAATCCCAGCATTTGGGAGGCAGAAGCAGGCAGATCTCTGTGAGTTCAAAGTGCAGTGACACGCAACTTTAATCCAAGCACTTGGGAGGCAGAGGTAGGCAGATCTCTGTGAGTTCAAGGACAGCCTAGTCTACAGAGTGAGTTCCAGGACAACAAAGATACACAGAGAAACTCTGTCTCAAAAAACCAAAAATTTAAAAATAAAAATAAAAGATATAGAGTTTAAAATAAAGCCACATAAAGATGGAAAATACACAGAGAGTCTGGATAATTTATGTTACTGTGTTGCTTTCGAATTGTTTGATGGCTGAGGAAGGAGCAACAGCTGCTAAAAGATATTTGATTATAAATGCTGCTGGAGTAATCCAACATATATGATGTAGGTGAAGGGAAGTGAGGCAGATGCCATGACTCTCCTCTCCGAGACAGCCGCAGGTTAGAATCCTCCTGGAAAGCCACCACCTCGTTGTGCTACACAGATTATTAAAAATGGGTTAGATCAATATGTAAGAGTTAGCCAATAAGAGGCTACAGATAATGGGCCAAACAGTGTTTAAAAGAATACAGTTTCCGTGTAATTATTTAGGGTAAAGCTAGTCGGGTGGGCGGCAGGAAGCCGCCTGCCGTTCCTTTTACACATATATACTTTGAAAATTCCTTGACTTAAAATATAAGTCAAAAGATATGTTACTTTGGAGAAGAGGTTTTGATTTTGTTTCTGTAGGAAATGAGAGGCTGTGGACTCATTCTGAATTAAGAAAAATCAGGTTACATCAAGGAAGAACCCCTGAGAAATCTCCGGTAGGAACAGATGGCCCAGATGTCTGAGTTCTACATCCAGAACAGATTCAAGACTGCTGCCTGAGATGATCAAGCCCCACAGGATACTCCAGTCAGGACTTAATCATAATTCAAAATTTTCTTTAGGTCCCCATAAGATTATCAGCGCCCCCAATCAGCAGGAAGTATCCTG
The DNA here is from genome assembly GCF_982192425.1 of Myodes glareolus. NCBI lineage: Eukaryota > Metazoa > Chordata > Mammalia > Rodentia > Cricetidae > Myodes > Myodes glareolus. The sequence goes on from NC_142035.1 coordinate 63,051,300, forward strand.
GAAAACTATGCCCACAATCCCAAAAACTGGATTATGAATGTTTGCCTTTGTTTAGAATGCTGGTTACAAATTGTTATGGATAATTGTCAGGAGAAAAGCTAAATAAAGAGGATTCAATAAAGAATTCTTGTTTTTAAAAAGGGGGGAGTGCTGTGGGACAAAGGTCTGTACCCTGTTAATTGTATTTTAATAAAACGCTGATCGGCCAGTAGCCAGGCAGGAAGTATAGGCGGGGCAATGAGAACAGGAGAATTCTGGGAAGAGAAAGATCAGTCTGGAGTTGTCACCTAGACGCAGAGCAAGCAAGATGTGACTGCCTCGCCCAAAAAGGTACCAAGCCATGGGGTTAACATGGACAAGTATTTTTGGGCTAATATAAGTTATGAGTTAATAAGAAGCCTGAGGTCATAGGCCAACCAGTTTATAATTAATGTAGACCTCTGTGTGATCCTTTGGGACTTAGTGACTGAGGGACTGGGCAAAACAGAAACCCCTGTCAATACCTGCCTCTGTCTCCCAAGTGCTGGGAGAACTTGGGGGGTGGTTTCTGAATCTATGATTAGGTTAAAACCAAGACAGAAATATATAAATAAATAGAAAATTTCAAAGTAAGAAAGCAGATGTTTGATTTTTTAATACTCACACACATATATGGATATATTAAAGCCTCAAACTTGTGGGCATTTAAACTTTTTCTCAATGATTTTCCCTTTACTGTTTCCATTTCATTATTTTTTCATGAATATGATAAATGGTCATTAAATCTAAGCACTTTTATTTAATGTTCATAAAAACTGGTAGGTTTTCAAACAGATGTGGCCAGATACGGTTCAGTGGATTTAGTGGACTTCTCATACAAATGGAATAATAGCCATACGGAAGATGAATTTTATGCCCTTGTTTACCTCTTCTAGAATGCACCCTTATTATAATTACAAATAGTGTTTATGGTGTGTTGTGCAATATACACACCATCGTCCGGACACTGCTCAAACCTTCGGTTGATCATTGCCATCTAGACTCTATAATCTGAGGTAGCACTAAAAATGCAAAGAAACACAGATGAGCAGAAGATGTGTCCCTTTCCATACACAGTGCAAGGGAGCCGAATTTGTGATGGAACAGATAGTCTTCCTTTTGTTTAGAATTTCCCTATTAGACTCAAATACGCCTTTGGGAAGAAGGAACAGCTCATTTCTTTCCACTTACTTTTACCAGTTAAGGATGATGTGGGAGGCTATCACTTCATGTTTCTAACCTTCTATGATATTATGAATAATATATACCATGTATTTTTAGTTACATGTACATGGGTATGTTTGTGCCTCTGTGGGTCTGCCCAGGTGAGTGCAGACCCTGGCAGAGTTCAGAGGTATCAGATCTCCTGGAGCTGGAGTTATAGGTGTTTCTGAGCCGTCTCGTGTGGGTGCTGGAAACTGAACTCAGATCCACTTCACGAGCAGTATGTGTCTTTAATTGCGGAGCCATATCTCAGCCTCTCACCTTTTCTTTTAAAAAGTATTTATTAACATATATCTATGATTGGGAGATCACCCACGCAGAGGTCAGAGGACCACTTTATAATCAGTTCCATCTCTCTACCTTGATGTGGGCTCGAGGGATCCAACATAGGCCAGAAGCCTTACCTAACAACTGTTTCCATCTGCTCAACTGTCCAGCCCCTTCTAGGATTTTAAAAACGTCATCAGTATAGAGAAGGAGGTGGCAGTAGAGTTGCCTATGCAGAGAGGATACACAAGGCCAAGCAGCAAAGGAATTGCTTTCTGGTCACACCACCTGGATATAAACAAGAGTCTCTCTGTAATCAATTATGTGGCATTAGGCAAATTAAGTAATGCAGCTCAACCTTGTGTTGGCACTTTCAATTTTATTTTTTTTTTAGAATTGTATGTGCATGAGTGTTTTGCCTGCCTGTATGTTTTTGTACCACCTATGTGCCTGGTACCCCGGCGTCTAAAAGAGGATGTTGGATTCCTGGAACCCGAGTTACAGGCAGCTGTAACCAACCATGTGGGTGTTGTGAATGGAACTCAGGTCCTCTGCAAAAGTAGCAAGTCAGTCTTCTGCCTGCTGAGCTGTCTCTCCAGCCCCTTTTATTGGAGTTTTATATAGTGACCTAAATAGCTAATGCATAAATGACACTTTTCCCAATACTTGATTTGTGGTAGATATTCAGTAATAGTCGATGATGATTTTTATTATATGCAATAAGAATTTTATTTTTATTTATTTTATTTGCAGTGTTGGACAGCAAACTTGAGGCCCCATATATACTAGGTAAGTGCTTTGTTATGGAACATACCTGCGTCCTCCTCTGTTATTGACTTTCAGACCGGTCAGTCAGCACCTTCCCAGCTTCGAACAAAGCCACAAGTGAAAAGTTCGTGAAATTTAGGCACCTATTTTTATTTATAATTTAAGTTTGGTTTGTTGAGACAGGGTTTCTCTGTGTAGCTCTGGCTGTCCTGGAACTGGCTCTGTAGACCAGAATGGCTTTGAACTCACAGAGATCCACCTTCTGCCTCCCAAGTACTGTGATTAAAGGCATGTGTCAGCATGCCCAGCATCTATTTTTATTAAAAACACAGAAATTACATAATTTCCTCATTTATTCTTTGCCCTGTAGGTTAAGTTGGCATACCCTGTTGTGCCTAGGTCATTCTGCAGTCATTTGTTTATTTGGTTTGTTACATAGTGTGTGTTTACTAGGCTGCCAGCTGGGAAAAGTGGTTCCAATCCTCACTGGTCAGTTCTGAGACTGGACCTAACTTTCTTCACCTATGAAACAACTTACAGTAACAAAATGTCCAAAGTCCATTCTGAGCTGAACAATCAAGGATGCTATGACTTACGTAGAAACGTTGCAGAACTTTTCCTCCACTTACTTCTGAGAATAAACTGAGCGTATACTAAGAGACCTACTATGTGCTTATCCTGCCAGGTAGAGTTTTGTCCCCAAATTTACTGCCTAGTGAAGCAACTAGCCACATCCCAGCACTACCTGAAACCGGCTCTAACAGAACCTGGAACCCTGCTCTCATACAGGAGTTTGGAGGGAATGTTAGGACCAGATCCAACCAATGGGCAGTGAACCTGTAATCAATGGGGAGAATCAGGAAGTCGTTATTGATGAGTGGGCATCTGAGCTGTGCATTGAAGAAGAAATGAGTTAAGGGAGAGGAGGGAGGGCTTTTACGTAAACATATGGGTAAAGAAACAAGACAGACAGAGGGCACAGCCCAGGGAACTGACAGTTCAGAAGGCTGGAGGTGGAGGCTGTGGGCCAGCAGGTAGAGTTGGGCACCATGCTTCCCTTTACGACGGTCCACCTCACATCTGCACTCTCTTTACTCACCAGCCACACAATTGCGTAGGCTAGTGATTTTAGGGTTATCCTTGTAAACCTTCTCTTCGCCCATGATTATCTCTAAATCCAATCAATTCCCAGTGCCCTATAAATACATAGGCATATATGCCTCAAATTGCTTGCTTTTCTGTGTTTGCTTGTTCACTTGCTTATTTCATTTTGAGACATGATCTTACAGATACAGCCTAGTCCGGCTCCAAATTCACCACCTTCCTGCTTGCATGCAGGGCCTGCAGAGCTGGTAACTGACTCTTTAACAATGCACTACTCTCTGTCCCAGTTACACCATATTGTCCTTAACAGCCTCACTTAACCATGATGGCTTGGGGCCTTGGAGTTACATCTGATCTCATCATATTCCTATTTAGAATCCTTTACGGAAACCCAGTATTCTCAAGTTGAAGTCAAGATTTCTTCACTTGATCGAAAGCCTTGCTATATTACACTTGGGCCCTGCTCAGAATCCCCTCATCTTCTTCCATTCAGTCACCTTGTTTGCTAGATTAGGCTACAGCCTCTATCCTAATAGCATCCACACGTTCTTTGTATATCTTCACACTTACATTTATTTACACTTAATTATGTACTTGTTTGTTTAGTGTCTGTGTCCACAGCTAGATTGTCTGTTCTGTGAGGAAAAGGCTGGGTATGTTTTTTTTTAATTGCAATAGCCCAATGTCTAATAAGTATTTTTTCCAAGTGAAAAATAAGCAAAGAAAAGAAGAGAGCCATCAGAGATGATAAAACCTGAAAAGTAGTCATTGGGTTTAGTGGTTCGAAACAGTGGGTGACCATGAAAGAAGCAGTTTCAGTGGTATAGGCAGATGTGGGCTGAAATTAGTTGAGGATCAGAAGAGAGACTCCGAGTTCGCAGGGTTTAAACTCATTTAAAGAATTTTATTCATGGGAGAAATAAAAACAGAACAGCAACAGATAAAGAGAAGATGTGTAGAATACAAACCCTCTGTTTTTTAAGATAAGAAAGGATCAAGTTTATTTATATGATTGGTGAGAGAGTAGTAGAAGAGAAGCTATATAAACTAATAGAGAGATCATGGATATGAGATAGAAAAGACATACATTAATGGAAGGGCATTGGGAGAGTGTAGTGAGTAGAGTCCAGAGAATAAGTTGCTTTTTTTTTTTTTAAAGTCAGGTGCTGTGGCACACACTTTCATTGATTATGGATACAGTGTTCTGTCTGCAGGCCAGAAGAGGATGCCAGATCTTATTACAGATGGTTGTGAACTACCATGTGGTTGCTGGGATTTGAACTCAGGTCCTCTGGAAGAACAGTCAGTGCTCTTAACCACTGAGCCATCTCTCTTGCCCAGAGAATAAGTTCTATAAAACCCCCAAAGCCACTTTTCCAATGAGATAAGAAAATGAAGGTGGGAAAGTGTGTGATTTGCACACTAGTGTTCTAGGTTTAATTCTGTTGCTATGAAAAAAAGAGGAGAGAAAGGTCTGTTTGGCTTTTACTCAAAAATTACAGTTCAGCATACTTGGGGAGTTAAGGCAAGAAATCAAGTAGTTAGTCACATTACATCCACAACCGGGAGCAAAGAGGAAAAATGCATCTTGCCTGCTTGCTACTCATCTAGCCTTCTCTACTCCTATACAGTTCATGGCCCTGCCTATAAAACAGTGCTGCTCACAATGGGTTGTGTTTGCACACATCAATTAGCAAGCAAGACAATCTCTCGATGACATGGTCACAGGCCAACCTGATCTAGATAGTTCTTAATTAAGATTCTGTTCCCAGGTGACCTATGTCATAGCAAGGTGACTGTGAAAATTAAGTAACACAAGGAAACCCTCAAAGAAAGGTGAGTGGGAACAGGTATAAAGACATAGGAACTTAGGGTCAGGTTCTGGGTGTTGTGGGATATTTGTAGACTGTGTGAAGGTGTTTTGCTGTGATTGGTGTAATAAAAGTTTGAATGACCAATAGCTAAGCAGAAAGTATAGAACGTACTTCCAGGCAGAGACACCTCTGAGAAGAAGAATGGCCGAGTCACCTGTCAGACACAGAAGAAGTAGGATGGATAATATGTAGATGAGGTAATGAACCCTGTGGATGAATGCACATAAATATGAATGGGTTAAGTTATAAGAGCTAGTTGAGGCAAGCCTAAACTAACGGCCGAGTTTTCATAATTAATAAGAAGTCTCCATGTTCTTATTTGGGAGCTGGTGGTTCCAATGAGAAAGTACTGGTACACATGGCATCCAACATGGGTCCATATAGTTTCCACATAGAACCTGAAGAAAGCTTTTAAAAAGTTCCAAACACACAAAGCCAGATGAGGTTTTCTAGTCCTGCAGTCTCTCAGGCAGGCCACAGCATCCAGAGATGTGCTTTAAGCAAACTAACAGCTTGAGCAAACCAGCGCCGTGTGCAGATCCAGACTGAGAAATCCTTTAAACAGATACAATGAAAAATGGGTATAGAAAGTCACAGAAAAAAAATAGTTTAAAAATAACAAAGTCTTTAAAGAAAGAGTAAAATAATATAAAAAGAATAAGTCACATAATGATGGGAAATACACAGGACATCTGCATCCTGTATGATGTTTTGTTCACTTTGAATTTTTTGAATGCTGATGAGCCAATGACTCCTATTAAGAGACATTGGATTATGGAAGGGACTGCTGAATTAAATCAGCTTAAATACTTTAGAGATGTCTTGGCTTCAGTATGGAAGTCAGGAAATGTGTTAGATTGGGAGAGAGGTCATGTCTTTGTTTCCATAGGAAACAAAAAAATGTAGATTCCTTCAAAGTTAATGGAGCTTGTACTTGATCAAGGGACACTTCTTGAGGATCTTGGCTACAGACATGAGGGAGGAAGACAGGAAAGACTACAGGACAGGTGATATGTATGCTGATCCCTCTGCATGGGAACAGCTCTGAGACTGGATGAGACATGATAAATCCTGTTAACTATAGAGTCCTCATGATTTATTATTGCATGTCGTCCTTTCATATGTCAAAGATAGAGGTTTGCTTATACAGTTCAAATGAACTTATAAAGTTGACAGATACCTTTTACCTGCTCAAACACAAAACAGAAAATCATCCTTAGCTGACTTGTACATACCACACATTCCTTACTTGTGTTAATACAGATTTATATGTTTCCTTTAAAAGTTTGTGTTTTAAAAGTTTTGTTCTGAAAAAAACTGTTCTGTTTTGTTCAGAACAAAAGGACCAGGCACCTTTTGTTCTGGTCTGAAGGCAAGTAGCCCAAGTGATCCAGTCTCTCAGAATGCCTCTGTTGCAGTTTCCTCAAAATTTTATATACAGAACAATTTCAAAGCTGCTAGTTGAGATAGTGAGCCTCATAGACTACTCCAGACAAGACTTCAGATAAGTTCTATGCTTTCCCAGAACACAGAAATTAAACAAAAATTAATACAGCTAATTCTGCCAGGACTTGATCATTGCCCCAATTTTCTCAGGGTCCCCTAAAGATGACATCACTCCCTGACAACAAGAAGTGGTATAGAGAACAAAATGCTCACATTCCCAAGAGGTAGGGCAGATGATTTTTGATCATTCTATGGGTGATAAATGCTTGTCATCATTTAAGGAGTTAGTTGCAAGTTGGTATTGGTCATGATCAGGGAGAAAGCTAAACAAAAGAGGCTAGATTCAGTTATCTTTTTCTAAAAATAAAAAGGGGGATACAGAAATAATAGGATAAAAGGCTAGATTATTGAATCTGCTTTTAAACTAACAAACAACTATTAATCTCAATTATTTTACATTGGTATGGATTTGTTTTTATACTGATACCAACTTAAGGTTATGTTTGCTTTAACATCGTGTATATATGTTTCTACTTTTGCTCAAGGGATTGTACCTAGGTAGCTCATCTAAAAATATAATGCATAATTAAGAAATACAAGTTAGAAGTTAGTTACCTATAATAATCAAATTTGTGTCCATGTGAGGTATGTTTTCAAGGTCAAACAGGTATATATTTATATAGATAAATGATCTTCAAATACTTCAGAGACTTATAGATGTCTCAGTAACATCAGGCTTTTCATGATAGTGAGACACATCTGCTCCTAGCAGCACCAATTTACATTAGAAAAGGATGAGGGGCATTAAAGAAACCCCATCTGGAGTTTGCTTTCATGTGGCAAAGTTATTCACTAGGCAAGAAACTTCCCTCCCCTTGACTACTGACAGCATGTTGTCCTAATTGAACAAGTAGGATACAAAGGAAAGCAGCTGCTAAACTTTGTCAAGACAAGATAAGACAGTCCTTCAAAATTCCTGATTTACAGAAAAGTCTGTCAGATATTCTAGGCCTGTAGGCTGAAGATGGATGCCCTGAAGTTACAGAGAAGACTTGGGTGACTGTCCAGGTAGCCAACTGTCCCTGTCATTTCTATAGCTTTAGACGTTGTTTACTCTGTACTTCTGGTTTACTTAGGTAGTATTATATCCTTCTTGGGTCTTTGATGAGGTTGACAACTAGATAGTTATAATTATAGTTTTCCTTGTTAACAAATTCAAAAAAGAAACTTATATAACAGATAAAATATTTATAAGGTTAAAAACATACAAGCTTAAGTCATTTATTTAAGAAAATGTTTTAGGTTGAAAAAGATAATTTTAGGATGTTAATACAAGTTATGATAGAAAAATGGTTTACATATAAAAACTGGATTCACCAAGATAAAATAGATAAAAGAGTAATTTTTTCAAATTTGTCAAATAAAATGGACTGAACATTGTGAATGCAATTCTTACTTGATAATAATTCTTATTATATATAATCTTACTATATTAGAGTTAAAACCTTTCCTTTTTATTTAGACAAAAAAGGAAAATTGATGTGGGATTTCCCTCTGTATGCTGTGATTACCATGAATGAACAAAGAAACTGCTTTGGACCTTTAGCAGGGCAGAACTTAGCTGGGTGGGAAAAACTAAACTAAATGCTGGGAGAAAAAAAGACAGAGTCAAAGAGAAGCCATGTAGCCCCACTGGACACAGACACTGGACTTTAGCCAGTAAGCCACAGCCTCATGGCAATACACAGATTAATAAAGAAGGGTTAAATTAAGATGTAAAAGTTAGCCAATAAGAAGCTGGAGCTAATGGGTCAAGCAGTGTTTTAAGTTTCTGTGTGATTATTTCTGGGCTAAGCAGCCAAGAATTAACAAGTGGCCTTATCACAACAGGCAATGTTGTGGAATATTTGCATATGGTGTGAAGATGTACTGCTGTGATTGGTGTAATAAAGAGCTGAACAGCCAATAACTAGGCAGGAGGTATAGATGGGACTCTCAGGACTTCCCAGAGCGAGAACTCTGGGAAGAAGAAAGGCAGAGTCACCAGCCAGATGCAAAAGAAACAAGATGGACCATACGGGGATGAGGTGACGAGCCTCATGACAGAATGTAGATGGAATGCAAATAGATGTTTACTCCATTAAGAGATGTTTGTGTAAATAAATGAGCTCTGTCAAGTGTGCAATTGAAACCCTCTAGAACTTTTCATTCACAAGGTCAAATCCAAGATGTCTTGAGGTATTCCATGTCATTCATTGTACTCCTGAACAACAGCACAGGCCAGTGACATAAAACACTTTCCTTCCCCAGTGACTTGTTCGTCTACTATCTAAAGCAGGAATGCTCTGCTGTAACGCTGGATCAAACCCAGAGGTCAACTTTGATGATCCTATTTCTCAAAGCCTTCCTTGATCACGCCAAGTCCAATGGAAATATACTGTCTCTGCTTTTGGCTCCTAAGACATGCTTCTTTACATACACATGAACGTATTGTTAGAACATTTAATATATCATACATTTTCCCTTTAGTATTCTTCCTACGATTGACTATATCTTTAAAAGACATGAGAAAACGACCTCTGTCTCTTACTGTGTGTCAAAATCAGCTCAAAGTGGATCAAAGACCTAACTGGAAACTCTGAAGTGATAAAAGTCCTAGAAGAAAACACAGGGGACACATCTCAAAGCATTGGAAAGCCCAATAGTGTTTTCAAGACACAAACGCAAACAGGGAAACAAATGGGGTCACATCAAGCTAAAAAGTGTATGTGCAGCAAAGGAAATGATCAGCAAAGGCAGAATAAACCCAACTTACAGAGCAGGGGGAAATGCTTGTTAACTATTCACCTGGCAAATAACAGATATTCAGAAGTTAGAATGTCTGTGCCTGCATATGTGGATAAGTGTACAGTGTGTGTGTGTGTTTGTCCGTGTGTACAGGTGTGTATGTATGTGTGTAGAAGGCAGAAGATCATTTGGGGGGCTGTTCTTGAGCAAGTGTCTACCTTGCTTCCCTCTCTCCTCTCTCCTCCCTTCCCCTCTCTTTTCCTCTCCTCTTTTCTCTTCTCCCTCCCTCCCACCCTCCCTCCCTCCCTCCCTCCCTCCCACTTTTTTGAGATAGATTCTCTCACAGCCTGAAATTCACCAAAAAGGCTGGACTACTAGCCAATCACTGAGCTCAGAGGTCGTCCTATCTCTCCCATCTTTCTGACTGTGGGTTTCCAAGTGTACACCACTACACTTGGCTTTCTGTGCAAGCTATGGGAATCAACATCGGATCCTGGAGCATTTGTAGCAAGAACTTCATGACTGGGCTGTCCATTCAGCCCTAGAACACATCTTCTTATGGTTTGAATAGGAAGCTCCCACAGGTACCTGTGTTCAGGTCTTAATGCTCAGTTAGCAGTGGAAACTTTAGGAGGTGTGGTCTGGGTGGGTCGCCAGGTCAAAGTCTTTGCCAGTAAACTTATCCAGGTTCTCTCTCTGTCTTTCTCTTCTTCCTGTCCCTCATGAGATGATTCGCTCTGTTACACCACAATAGGCTGATCAACGCCCTGTCTGCCATGGACTTTAACTTTCAAAACTATACACATAACCAGTCTTCCTTTAAACTATTATGTCAACTATTTTTGTCATAACAAAGAAAAGGTAACCCAGAAGGAACTAAAACAATGCAACAAAAAGTAAAAAAACAAACAAACAAAAAAAAAACAAACAAAAAAACCCAAAAAACCAAAAAACCAAAAAAAAAAAAAAACAGAACAAAAAAAAGCAATCCAACTTAAAAATAGGCAAGTGATCTGAACAGACAAGTCAAAAGAGGAAATACAAATGACCAATAAATATGTAAAAAAAATACTCAGGACCATTAATTAGCCAGCAGGGAATTGTAGACCAGTGCTGCACCAATGTTTCACCTCGCTTCAGTACTTATATTGTAAAAAACATAACAAAGAAAAGCAAAAATCAAAATGCAGCAAACACGGGCAAGAAAGGGTTGCTGCACCACTGAGGGGAAAACTGGTGAGCAGAATTGCATGTGGGAGGTTCCCAAGAAAGCTAACAATGGATGTGCTGTTTGATCCATGAGTTCCACTCTTGGATATTCAAAAGAGAGGCGAGGTCAGCACACCGAAGCCACCTGCACACTCATGTTCAATATAGCACTACTGACAGTAGCTAAGACATGGAGTCAGCTTAAATGCCCCGCAGGATAGATGGAAAAAGAAAATGTGGTATACGAATACATCAGAATATTAGTCAGTCATAAGGAAAAGTGAAATCTTGTCATTTGCGGCAATAGGGACGGAACTAGTGAAGCAAGCCAGCCACAGAAAAACAAGTGTCACACGCGCTCTCTCTCATGTGTGGAAACTAAAAGATGCGGAGGTGAAAGTAGAGTAGTGATACTGCAGGGGCATGGAAAGACGAATAAGGGGGGCTGAGTCTAAAAAGCACAGATGTGCATGTGTGTATTATAACACCACAATAAACATGCTGATATGTACAATTAATACTAACAAAAGATTTTAAAAGGTGCCATAAAATATTGCTAACTCCCCAAACTATGAAACCAAACATATTCTGACTTATCTGCACATTTATTTTTCCCTCTTTCTAGTGTTCAGTATTAAACCCGTGGACTTGTGTATGCTAAGCAAGTGCTCCACCTCTCAGCTGTATACCCAGCCTGCAACGATCTAAATGTCATCTTTTCCCTCCTATTTAATGTCAAATTATTTCCACCTATAACATTCACATTAAATCAGATTGCATAATACAACTATTAAGAGAAAACCAGGCATATAGAAAGCATATATCTTGTTTACCAATTAAAACATTTTACATTTGTTTATTTTACGCTTGTGAGTGCTTTGTTTGTGTGCATGCGTGTATGTATGTGCACCACGTGAATACCTGCTGCCCTCTTAATCTAGAAGAGGAGGCTGGTTTCCCTGGAACTGCCCTAGTGATAGATAGCTGTGAGTCATGACTTGTGGACTAGGAGTCGAAACTGGGTCCTCTATGAAAGCAGCAAGAGCTCTTAACCCCTGAGCCGTCTCACCAGTCCACTGTCGCATTTCTTCCCGGGACAATGTTTTCACAGTTAACACATCCGAAATGTCCATTCTCCTGCAGGCCTCCCACAAGTTTCTGATCCCTGAGAAGAACTTTTCACTTCCTATTCTTCATTCCCTGCCATAAACTGGTCATCCACTTCCTGACTCTTTTGGACCCTGTTGAAATCAGAAGGCAGATACTAATTTCCTCAGGTCTTGCAATGCTGCAGCAATCTAGTATCTAACCACGAGCCATCGTGTGTTGCTTTATTTGAAAAGATGTGACGAACTGGAGGGGAAATTTTGTCGAGCGAGAAAGTCATTGGATGTTTCTCAGAGTGACCTGGGTAGAAACATGAACTTCAAGACTGTGCAGCACACTGAGACTCCTGGAACACCGTGGCAGTAAAATGGGGAACCTAACACCAAACCAAACCATTTTCCTTCGAGAAACTTGGACTCCTTTGTAGCACATTGATTAAAAAAAATAGCAAGAAAAGATGGGGGGTTTTTTGTACACAAGACCTTCATTTTTTGGTGTTCTTTACTTTTTTTCTTTAAGAAATAATTATGTTTCCAACTATCGTCAGTCTGACAAGTGGTTGGCTGGGTGTCATGGTTAATAGAGGCATCAATTTTAGGAGTTGTGCTTCTGGAAGTGGAATAAGGAGGAGGTGGAGCCCAGAGTTGAAGATACTACTGATAATGAGGGTGTTTGAATGGTGGTAATTGGCAAGAAGAGAGCCTAAAAGATGTATCCCGAGCCCAACCCTTCCACTGCAGGCAAGCTGCCAGATAAAGACTCAAAACAGCACCTACGCTGGCAAGAAAAATGTCTCCTGGCATCTTCCTTGCCATAAAAGCGATTGAGAAGGGTTTAGAGAGAGGTAGCATTCCTAAAGCGGTAATTTCAGACTTGTGGTGTATTGCCTCGGTGGAAACCTTTGCATTAGAGAAGTGGGGAACAAAGAATGCTATCTTTCCCTTAGTGTGTGTGTGTGTGTGTGTGTGTGTGTGTGTGTGCTTGTGTGTGTAAGGATGTGCATGCTTGTGCACAGTGGCACTGAAAGCCAGAAGAGTATGTTTATCTTGTGGAACTGGAGTCACAGACTGTGTGCAAACCTAATGTGGGTACAGAAAGCAGGACTTAGGTCCCCTTCTAGAGTAGCAGGTGTTAACAGCTGGCTCATCTCTCCAGCACCAAGAATGCCATCTTTAGCAAAGTATAACCCTATGGTCTAGATGATTTAAAAATTCTATACTTCAACACTGCAGTGAAGATTGGAAATGACACAGAAAATAACTAATATGGGGGTCAGGGAGACAACTGTGTGGATAAAGCACTTGTTGCACAATGTAAGGATTTCCACCACCCAAGTAAAAAACAGGCTAGGAAGGTGTGAGTCAATAACCTCAGTGGAGGAGGGAGGAAGGCAGTCAGGCAAATCCCGCAGACTTTATGGCCAGTCAGTGCAGCTGAAACCAGGTTCGGTGAGAGACCCTGTCTCAAAAAGATGGGTGGAGAGCAGTAGAAGAGACTATCAATGCCCCCCCCACAGACATACACACATACATACACACATACACACACACACACACACATACACACATGCACACACATACATACACACACATACACACACATACGCACATATACACACACACACACACTACCTAATATATACCAAACCATAAATGGCTACTGAAATTTACTATTGATTAAAAATCCAAATTACAGCCAGGCCGTGATGACACACACCTTTAGTTCTAGCACTCAGGAGGCATAGGCAAGCAGATCTCTGAGTTCAAGGTCAACAGGGTCTTCGAAACAAGTTCCAGGACAGTCAGAGTTGTTACACAGAGAAACCCTGCCTCAAAAAACAAAACAAAACAAAACAAAACAAAATTTCTAGTTACTTTAAAGAAATGAAGCAATTACAGTTTTTATGTATTTTAAAAAGTATATGATTTATTACTTATTTTGACACAGTTTCTCATAGTTTCAAGTTTGAAACTCATCATGTAGAAGTTATACAGACAAAGCTAGTCTCTAACTCAAAGATCCTCTGTGTAGACCAGGTCGGATTCCAACTTACAGAGATCTTCTTGCCCCTACTTCCCAAGTGCAAGTGTGTGCCACCATAGCCCGCACAGCCCTCCATGCTAGTTTATCACCTTAAGTGGAATAGTTAGGTTAATTCAAGTTGTCAAGAAGCTTAACGATGAAATTGACTATTTACTTTAGTTTGTTTTTTCAATCTGCCTTCCTATTTAACATTCACGGCTTTTAGTTTAGAATGTTTTGTGAAGTATTTTATGGTAAACAGCAGATCTAACTGGCAGTCTGCTAGTAGTAAAATCAGGTTGGTATGTGGTATGCGTGGGAAGCTGCGGTGTCCAGCTCAACCTTCTACGACATAGCTTACAAGAAATCAAGGCAGCATCCTCACAGAGGGACTGATCTATGGAGTAAGACCGTAAGAAAAATGCAGTAACAGCATTTCAAAAGAAATAAAATAACAAATTTATAAGCCAAGAAAAGTCACCAGGTAGCTTGGAGGTTTTACATGAACTGTATTTGTTTTTCTGATCTCCTGGTTTTAATTGGATTTTTTATGTCATTAGCTTGTCTGAGGCTATAATTTGGTGGAGACCGGGCTGTGAGTGTGTCATCACAGGGCCTTTCTTCCTGATAGTTGGGTATCTAGTGGTCTCTGGGAGACAGGAGAAAAAGGGAGGTTGCAGGAGTTAAGCATCCTGAAGTATAGAGTACAGTATTTGCTGAACCCCAGCAAGTCTTACTTGGAGCTTTGTCTTCCTAGCAATGAGCATGCGCACGGACAGTCCTCAAGCAGGCAGAGCCGTGGACTGGAAGGTATTTGGGATGATCTCTGTGAGCACTTTGGTTTTTCATTTACCACATTGTTGAGTCACATGCTAAGGATGGGGAACCACATTAAAAAACAAGCCTGCTGTTTATTTAGAAGCAAATTATTGTCAAATGACTATGCTTCAAGACGCTTTTCAATTTCAATTTGAAGTGGCTGTTTGAGTTTGAAGCATATGTCTTTGCAAAGCTGTAGCCCCTCCCCCCATCAAAAGTCCAGGCAAGTTAATATTTGCATTTGTCATTTTGCAAAACTGTTGATTCAAGATGGGATGGCGACGTTGAAGTCCGGACAGCACGGCTCCTCTTCCTGTGGCCTGCTGTGACCCAAGCTTGCATCTACCCAGATGGTTGCTACTTAGTCCAAAGAAAAACCATGACTGAGCTATGAGCTGCGTCTGTAATTTAAACGTAAAATTCTAACAACTCAATAGACAGGAATTTCTGAACACAGAAGCTATGCTCATGGGTGATAACTATTAGATCCTACAAGCCACCGTTGGAAGAGATCCTGCTGTTGTGTTTGGTGGCTCCTAAAGATCTTTATGCTCAGTCGATGTAGACCTAGGCCAATTGTGCTGGCGCATAAACTGCATCCTTGTTGATACATAGGAGTTTTAGGACAACCTGGGCAACAAAGGGAGACCAAGTCTCTAATGGAAACAAAACAAAACAATAATAAAGACCATCATTCTACGGATATTCATGGAGGTAAAGTTTGAGGTTCTTTCTTTCTTTCTTTCTTTCTTTCTTTCTTTCTTTCTTTCTTTCTTGTTTCGTTTTGGTTTTTCGAGACAGGATTTCTCTGTGTTACCCTGGCTACCCTGGAACTCACTCTATAGACCAGGCTTGCCTTGCACTCAGGGATTCCCCTGTCTCTGCTTATTGCTGGAATTAAAGGCATGTATCTCCATAGTCAAATTTGAGTTATTTTCTTCTATTGGCTTTTAGCGAGTAATACTCTGGCATGGTAAGACACCCAAACAATCAAGAATATGCTGTGAATTGATGATCTCTTTCTAATTCTGATCCCAGGGGCATCTCTTCTGCTTGACAGTCCTTGTTGGCATTTTTTAATGGACCATTTTCAATATATTCCATTTCTCTATCCTTAAATGTATATTTGAGCATTTATTTCTCTATCACCAGCATTTGCTTTCACATTAAAATAGTACTATATGATAAGAGAAAACAGAAAGCACATTTAAAGTTGAAGCACTATGTAAAAATTTTTATAAAAATTGCATTCATTGTTTTATGGTGTGTGTGTGTGTATGTGTGTGCATGCACATGCACTTGTGCATGCTTTCATGCCACAGCATGTATGTGGAGGTCAGAGAACATCTTATGAGAGTCAGTTCCCCTCTTTCATCACGTGGTACACATGACTCAGGTCTTGGCAGCAAGCTCCTTTACCTGCGGAGCCATTTCCCTGATCCCCTGTTCCTGGCTTTTTACCATTAACAATGTATAGTGGGGGGTTAGAGAGATGGCTGAGCACTGGCTGCTAGTCTAGAGGACAGGAGTTTGGCTACCAGAGTTTGCATGATGGCTCACAATCACCTACAACTCCAGTTCCGGGCACCCAACACTTTCTGCAGGCACTGCAAGTGTGTGGAACACAGGAGCACATGCGAGGAAACACCTGAACACAAAGGTTTACAAGAGAATGTATGTTGGAGATTGTTCAGTGTATCAGGACATACGATCTTCCCCCATTCTTTGGGAGGAGGTGATCGGCTGCAAGGCTGAAGTGTAATGTGTTTAATTGGGTTTCTATCGCTAAGCATTTCGAGTGGTCTCCTGTCTTTTATGAACACAAACCCTGCAAGAAATTTGCTTGGACATTTGTCTTCATGCACATGCATGCTCTGTCTGCTGCACAGACTCCTAAAGGGATGTCGTTCTTCACTAGCTTAGGAGGTCAAAGTGACTTTTCAGTGCTCCCTTGTTCCCACAGAAAATAATGGGATTACTCCTACATTCGAGCGTGATGTTGCCAACTATTTTTTGTGAGTCCTTATCCCTCAGATCCAAATTGCTTCTTCACTAAATATTTCAATGCTTTTTCATTTTGGGAACAGTTACAAGAACAGAGAATGCAGCCCCACCCCACCCCGATAAACTGGTGTTGAAATCCAAACTCTTAGGACTGGAGTTGAGGTTTATGACGTCTCTGAGCTTCTGTTTCCTTATCTGTAAATAAGACCAGAAGCCGCTTCCCAGGGCTTTGGGGAAGCGTAAGCGAACTGCCCTCTGTAGGATGCCTAGACCGGCCCCTCCACCCTGTGCACGTGTTGTTCTTGTCATCAATGTCATTCTCTTTACCCATCTTTTTGCTTTCTACACATTCCTCATGCCTCGCCTACAGAAATCTTCTCTCTGGATGTCATGTCTCTGTCTGTCCATTTTATTTCCTTCGAGGTTGTTCCAAACGTATACTTCTTCCAAGAAACCCTCTCAAGCCATCCCAGCCTACCAAGATAGAACAACAATGTGTCTGTCAAAATATCTTCAGATGTATTTGTTGCTATCCTCACTATATTATACTACCATGTATTACTATAGAAAGCATGGAAACCATTGCTGCGGTGAGTAGTTTGGAGTCTACTTCACATCACTCAAATGGTCAACCCGAGCCCTGTGTTCATCTCCGAGACAGATTGTTCTTGTTTAAAGAGCTTATTTCCCCAAATTCCTTATTCTGCTGTTATTGTTGTTGTTTAATAGCATAGATACCTTTTTAGAATCTGCTAATTTATCTAATTTCTGTTTCTATTTTTATGTTCTCAGCCTTCACTGTAACTTGGGCTAATGACGCATATAAAATTACTGGTTCTCTTTCCTTATCCTCCAGTGAAAAATTCTCAGCGTTCGCACACTCTAATTCTGGAATTGATTGCAATTCCAAAGAGAACGCTCTTGTTTAGCTACCAAAACCAACTCATTTTGCGAATTTGTTTTATCTAGTCTCTCCAAATAATCATGTTTAGATTTATTCTATGAGTATGACAGACTAAAACTGACATTGGTGGAGAAAATATAGTTTGTTTGTACTCTCCACACTAACAGGAAGTCTATTCTCATTGCTGTCTCAATCTGGCCCAACAGTTTTATAGTACCATTAGATAATCCCTGTTCAATAGGAGGAAAATATCCAGCCTCTCGGAGATTTGTTTCCCACTATTAGGTGCGTTTTATTATTATTATTACTCAGAAGGGTATATGATTATTGGTGATGTAGTAACTAGTTTAATAAGTTGATTATATAATTTTATGTATACATAATAATGTACTTCCTTTGGTCTAACTGGGTTAATCCCCAAAGAGATCTATGTGTATAATGAATCTGTCTCAAGTCCTAGCCGTAATAATCCTGTGCATAGAGGTGGAGATCTGATGGTTACCTGGAAGAAAGAGATCACTATTCAACATGGAGTTTCAGAGCTAGGCTCTTCAACACCGAAATCCAGGCACTGTTTGGGAAGGAAGAGAATTTTCCAAACGCCGTTCATTACCTCTCTAGTTAGAATATTCCAACTCAGCCTAGAAGACATCTTCAGGGAGTCACACTATAGGCATAGCCTTATCCTGTGACCAGTAGAAGACAGATGTGGCTTTCAGCCTAAGAGATGAGGCAGGGCAAAGTAATGAATATGAAACTCAAGACATCATACCAGGGCTCTCTCCTCTCTATTTACCTGTTGCCTTTCCTCATTCTAACAATAATTTAAAGAAAAGAGAGAGAGAGAGAGAGAGAGAGAGAGAGAAATCCTAAATGATATTCTTGACATTAGGCTACGTTGGTAAGATTTTATGACATTTGTTCTAGCCTTTTCTTCTATAAAGCTGTTTTTTAGTTAAGAATTTTTTTTCTAGTGTCCAATCTGGTAAATGACTAGGTTTTGTAAAACTCTGATAACAGCAATTAGGAGTTAAACTGACTGGTGCTAAGAAAAGATACCATGGGAAGTACAGCCCTTCCCTAGTCTTTGCAGCACCCTGGGTTCAATGCCCAGCACAAGAATACAAACAATGAAAAGGAAATAGATAAGAAGGCCTCCCCACCATCACCCCGTCTTGTAAATGGTTTAACTGTTAGACTAGCTTGGTGAGTGGCTGGTGGACAGTAAGACAGTTTATACGTAAATCCTCTGCAGCTGCTTTCTTTCAAAACAAAATCAAATTGTTTTCTTTCTCAATAAAACCCACGCAGGTTCCGTCTGCACAGTTCTAGCTTCTGTTTTGGCTGAAGTTTGATTGCTAGAGAAGCCGAGTAGTATAGTGAATCCCT
Organism: Myodes glareolus; assembly: GCF_982192425.1. Lineage (NCBI taxonomy): Eukaryota > Metazoa > Chordata > Mammalia > Rodentia > Cricetidae > Myodes > Myodes glareolus. The sequence goes on from NC_142035.1 coordinate 63,070,242, forward strand.
TCCCCAGGAAAAGGAATACCAAATTGAAAAATCTATGAAAATCCCATATGTACACCTTACTTGGTAAGACAATTTAAAATATTTAAATTTACAAAAGAGGAACACAAACATACATGGATTATTTTCTTATGATGGAGTACAGGCGCTTTCCTGCCTCTGGTGCTCACTGGCGGCAGCATCTCCAGGCTCTCCCATAAGCCTTCATAATCATGATGCATGAGAAACGCCCTGGCTTCCCCCAACTCTCACTTCGATCTTTTTTCTTCAGCTCTGGAGAACCGAATCAAGAACTTCATATGTGTTAGACAAGTGTCCTACCATTGAGTAGTCCCTAATCCTACTCTTTGAGTTTTTTACTTACCTGAAGGGTAATGACGTTTTATGATGTTGAATCTGCCTATCCATGAACATAGTATATTGTCAATCTATTTAGGTACATCTTCAATAATATCTTATCATTTTCTCAGTGAGATTCTACATGTAGAGTAAATTATTTTTAGGTTTCTTATATTTGTGCTCCTATAACATTTACAATGGAGTCAATCTTATTGGGGTACAATTTTCATATAATAAAACACACCAGTCAGGCAATGGTATTGCACATCTTTAATCTCAGCATTTGGGAGGCAGAAACAGGAAGATCTCTCAGTTCGAGACCAGCCTAGCCTACAGAACAAGTTTCTGGACAGCCAGTGCTACACAGAGAAAACCTGCCTCAAAGCACCAAACAAAAATCAAAAACAATCAAAACCCATTTTTTTCATGTATAGCATAATCATTTTTGGCAAATGTAGACACTCCTGCAGCTGTCACTAGTCAAGTCTACAGCGATCTTGTCACGTTTGTTTTCATTCATTCTCAGCCTCTACCCTAGACTCAGGCAAATGTTGTTCTTCTATTTGTCATTTGGAGTTGTGTGTTTGTTTGTTTTATTTTGTTTTTATAGCTTTTTGATTTTGTATGAATAGAATCATAGTGCTCATTCTTTTGTTTCTTTCTTAGCATTTAAAAACTTAGTTCTATTATTGTGCATCTCAGTGGTTGAGTGTTCTGTCTGTTTATTCTTGTCTTGTTTTCCCTTCCTATTATAAGGCAGGATTATATTAATGGAAGAAAATCTAATTTTTATTTTGTCTCTGTCCATTTCATTTACTGTAAATTCTTTAATGCATTTGATGAAATGTTTTCTTAAATCTTTCAGGACATGTGTTCCTTTTTAATTTCTTCCTTTATTTTTGAGATTATAATATAATTACAACTTTCCCTTTCCTCCCTCCAAAACTTCCCCTTCAACCCCCTTGCTTTTTTTCAAATTCATGATTGCTGTTTTTATTAATTGCTGCTATATGTGTACGTATATGCATATGTATATACATATATAATGCCAAATACAACCTGCACAGTCTATAAAGTAACTTGTAGTATGTTTCCAGAGAGGAGCATTTGATATTGGATAACCAATTGGTGTGCTCTTCCCTGGGGAAGATAATTTCTCCTGCTCTCAGCTTTCCTTAGTTGTGTATGGTTCTTTGAGTAAGGTGTAGGTCTTACCCCGTACACTTTGGTGTGTCTATTGGTGTGGTCTTTGTTCCACTCATGTTTAGGCAGCCGTGCTGGTGAGACTTCATGACTGTAGCTTCTGACATTACTGGAAAGCATAGGCTCACAGCAAACTACCTGATCTTCTGGTTCTCATAATATTTCCATCCCCTTTTCCACAATGTTCCCTGAGCCTTAGGTGTAGGATTGTTTCATATATGAGTCATTTGGGACTGGGCTCTAAGACTGCATTTTGATTGGTTGTGGTTTTCTGTAATGGTCTCCATCTGTTGGTCTCCGCCCACCCTTGATGAGGGCTGAGGACTCTCTCTATCTGTGGATATAAGGACAAATAGGGATTATGCTGGCTTAAAAGTGATGGTTGACAGTGATGGTTGTAGGTTTTCCTCCAAGATCCCTGACTCTGATCCCAGCCTTGCCAAAATTTCTAATGACCTATATATTAATTAATCAGAAATTATCCCACACATTTAAGGCACGACATAAAAATTTAAAATTCTTTCCCTCTGTAATTTACATCACTTTTATTCTTCTAAGTGTCCAGTTCTGTTTTCCCTGGGAGTAAGTGGCCTCCTGTCCTGTTCATCCCATCTGGCGACAGGTTTTTTTGGGTTAAGACATTTCTACTTAAGGGACTAGAAAGCTAGCTTTGTAGGGAAGAGCCCCTTGCTGTGCAACCATGGGGACCTGGATTTGGATCATAGCACCCATGTGAGGAAGCACTCTGGGACTGGAGAGGTGGCTCAGCGGTGAAGGGTTCCTGACGTCCTTGCAGAAGAGCAGGTCCCAGTTCCAATCACATGGCTCACACTTGCCTTCAACTCCAGTTCCAGAGATCCAAGGAGGCTTTTTTTTTCTGACTTTTGCACTCATCTGTATAAGCACATGCATATACACATAATTAAAAAATAAAATAACACCTTTGTAAAAGAACTATGGTCCTACCTGTAACTCCAGAGCTGTGTTGGGTGGAAACGGGGGGATAGCTGGGGTTTCCTGGCTGCCAGACTAGCTCAGGATAAGTGAGAGATTTTGTCTCAAAGGAATGAGAGGGAGAGTGTTAGCATAGGAAAGCAAATGTTCTCCCCTGGTCTCAGTGGACACGTACACGGGTGTGTACTTTCATACACGCATGTACACACAAACCATGCCCTCATGCAAATATACACACAAAAGAAATTTCTACCTGAAAACCTTCATCCTCATATTGTGTTTTTGTTTCTTCTTAAATCTTTGAGTGCATGGGTGACACTCCAGGTTTTAGGCCCTTATTTGCTAATTTCGTAATCTATTTTATTTCTGAGGTTTTGTTTATTGACTTTATGTTTTTAAAAAGCAAGTTGTTACATTTTTTTATGTTTCTATAATGTCCACTTCTTTTCTTATTGGATGCTAGGTATTGTATTATTGTGCTGTACAGCTGGACTTGACGTTTTTTTTTTTTTAAATAGTGATGAGTCTGCTTTGACTGACAGTTAACTTACTTGAAAAGCAATTTTAATCTCTTGAGTCTTGCTAGTGTTTCTGTGTTTAGGTACAGAGTATCCCTTGGTCTAGGGCCAACGTAAACCTACTATTAAGGAGTGATCCTCCTACGTCTTTAACGAACGAGCGGGAATGAGCTCATTGGTCTGAAGATGTCTCCAATGAGACTACCCAGAATTCAATTGTCCTGTCGCTCTTTGTGAACTCTGAGAATTTTTAGCTAAGCACTCACTAATAGTTGATCATTGTCTCCACTTACTATACATCGGTCTGTCTGTCTGTCTGTTTGCCTATCTATCCACCCATCCCTTACACCTGGGAAGATAGAACATTGTATGAGGAACTGCTTCCATCAGGTTGGCCTGTGGATAGTCTCTGGGGCATTTCCTGTCTTTCTTTTTTATCTTCCTTCCTTCCTTCCTTCCTTCCTTCCTTCCTTCCTCTCTTCTTTCCTTTCTTCTTTTCTTCCTTTCTTTCTTCTTTGGAGGGAGGTTCAAGAAAGGGTTTCTCTGTGTAGCTTTAGAGACTCACTCAGTAGACCAGGTTGGACTCAAACTCACAGAGATCTGCCTGCCTCTGCCTCCCAAGTACCGGAATTAAAGGTGTGCACCACCACCGCCCAGCAGAGCATTTTCTAGATTGATTGATATGGGAGGGCCCACCTCATCGTGGGCAGTACCACTTCTGGCCAGGCTGTCCTTGGCCATTTAAGAAAGCGAGCTGAGCAAATGGTGGCAGTGCTCCAGGAAGCGGCGTTCATCTGTGGTCCCTGCTGTAGTTCCTGTCTTGCGTTCCTGTTTTGATTTTCTTTGATGATGGGGTGTAACCTGTAAGCCAACCCTTTCCTCTCCAAGTTGCTTTGGTCAATGTTTTTTTATCACAGTATCAGAACAAAGAAGACACTAAGACAAGTACATGTCATATATGAGGGAGCAGAAAAGGTAGATGTTAGAAATATAAAGAGAATGGTAGCTGTGTTCCATGGTACAGATAAAGACTCTTCACATAAACTTCTCAAGTTCATCCATGTTCTTTCACATGACATCATTTTCTTTCCTTTTCTGTCTGAATGACTGTCCGCATTTACCAACTTAATTTATTCACTCAGCTGCTGATAGACACGTAGGTTGCTTCTGCATCTTGATAGTTGCAAACGTGATAGTGTGAGTGAAAATGGCCCCTATAGGCTCCTATTTGGGTGCTTGGTCCCCAGTTGGTGGAACTCCTTAGGAAGGATTATGGGGTGTGGCCTTGTTGAAGAAGGCATGCCCCTGGGAGAGGGTTTTAAAGTCTCAAAGGCCCACAGCATTCCTGGTTAGCTCTCTCGCCTTCTGCTTCATGGCTGTTGTCTCATCACGTAAGCTATCACCTGCTGCTCCGGCGCCACGCGGCCTGCCTGCTGCCATGCTCCATGATGGCCATGAACGCCCCCTCTGGATGATTTCTCCTGGACTCTGGCCGTGGCCCAAGCGTCTCATCCTGGCAATAGGAAAGGGATTAGGGCAGAACATAAGTCTGCAGTGAAGACGGAAGCGCAGACCCTGGTCTCAGTTCCTCAGAATGTGGGCCCAGAAATGAAACTGTGCTCACTCTATTTTAAAGTTCTGGAGGCAACTCCACAATGTTTCCCTTCACAGCTGCGTTACTTTGTGTTCCCACAGTATGCTAAGTGAGCAGCCAGTCACAGAAGAACAAACGCTGCCTGATTCCACTTACATAATGGATCTAAAAACAGTAAAATCTATAGATGAATCATGGTTCTTAGAAAATGGGGAGAGGAGAAAGCAGAGTGAGGGTTGATAATTTGTTGTCAGAGTCTCAAACAGGAGCCTCTACCTGGCACACTTTTCTATTCCTTTTATTTTTATTTTCTACCTAGCTTTTTAAAAAAATACATAACTTATTTATTTTTCTTTTATCAGCATTGGAGTTTTGTCTGCCTGTATGTCTGTGTAAGCGTGTTGGGTCCCCTGGAACTGCAGTTACAGACAGTTGCGAGCTACCATGTGGGTGCTGGGTATTGAACCCGGGTTCTCTGGAAGAGCAGTCAGTGCTCTTAACTGCTGAGCCAGCTCTCCAGCTCCTACTTACCTAGCTCTTACGCTTTTGTTGTATTTAGATACACTTGACATAAAATAAACTGCACATTAAGACAAGCCACAGAGAGACGTGTTTGGATATATAGGTCTCCACTGGCCAAACCATCATAGTCAAGTTACAAATATATTTATCACTCCTAAAAGGCTTCGTTCTCCCTGGCGATCCTCTCTTCCTCTCCTTACCTTTTGTACCCATGCAGCTACTGATTTGCTTTGGAGCACCTTAGTTGTGGCCATTTTTTTTGAGACACTGTTTCTTTCTCCAGGTTGTTCTAGTCAGAACTTGCTTTGACGGTTTCTTAGGAGGGAACAGAGCCATCCTTAGCCTAGGGCCCTGTGAGGCGAGACCCTGGGACATCCACTGTTCGTCTGCGTTTTCCCTCATCACTGCTGCTGCAGGAGTGACCCGGATTCCTCCCTGGGTGAGCATCTGCTGGATCGTGCTGGCCATTTCGGAGAGTTCCTTGCTTGGGCCATAGCTAGTGCCTCGCACACAGCTGGTCTGTGTGTTGCTGCATATTTGAGGAATCCCCTGTAACTGTATTGTGCTAAGCACTGCATCTCCTCACGGTTTATCAGAAAGACTATTAAGTGCAATAACAAACCTTTAGGAAGGTTTGCATAGTGTGTCAAGGAAAAAGGCACATCTTCATTTCTAGTTGACTCACAACTGCTTCAGGAAATGGAATTCAGAGATGAGTTTGGTCCTTGGGGCATCTAGGCAGACTCCGTGCAATACTTACGCCCTGCTCAGAGTCAGCCTGCTTAGAGACTGTCCACGTTTTTCTAATAGAATCCTTGAATTTTACTTTGAATCCTGTCTTGTGTTGAACTCTAAAAAGTCAAGTTAATGTGCTAACTAGGTCGCTCTTTCTGTCTTTTTCTGACAATTGCACAGGGAGAGCAGCTTCCTTTAGCCTGGCAGCAAGAAATGAGGCTCTCTGCTCCTCAGTCCGATGGTTCATTTGGCTTGTTATTTTAAATTGGGCATAATAAGCTTCCCATGATGATTTCCCTTCAGCCTTGACTGGTTGCTGCATTGGCTGATTACACAAATTGACCATATTGCCACTCGTTCCAGGTTCTGAGGCTAGGAACTCGAGTCATAGACCCCATATGGAAAGGGATATGGCAATCCTGACTTTGGAAAGAGAGCGTCTCCTTGCTCCATAGATGATGAGGGATGGACACAAAGACCTTGGAAATGTTCCCTTTGAGTCTGTGCTTCGTTTGTGAAGTTAGAGATATAGTGTGTCCAATTGCATTCATTTATTTTTTCGTTTGTGTATTCATTCGTCTATCTATTATCTACTTGACATCGACATTTCTATCTAATCATCTATCTATATATCATCTATCTAACATCTCTCTTTCTATCTAATCATATGTCAATCTATCTGTCATCTATCTATTCATAATACAGGGTCTGGTGACTTAGTTCAGTCTGGTCTTGAACTTATAACACCCCTGATGCAGTCTCCTAAAGTGCTAGGGTTGCAGATTAGGGATATTGTTTCCTGTTATTGTTTTTTTATTTTCTATTTTTTCTCTTTCTTTTTTAGTGGGATTGTTTTAAGTAGGGGAACTCACTTTTGCAAATTCTGCTTGACATGTTCCATTTAACCTGAAAAGTTGAACTATAGCCTATATTTTATTGTAAAGTTAATTGATTTAAACTTGCTTACAAACGTTCTACTTTCCCAAGCATCCATGCAGCAGCCACAAGCACTTTAATTGTTTGCCTTTATCACCATCAACAGATGGTTGGTTTCAAACCATTTACTCCTCCAGGCACCAGCAACTTTTATACCCAGCCATCTGTAACTGGTAATTCATGACTTTTGTAACCTAGATTCATATACGGGTCTAATCCCTTAGCTTTCAGCATCATGCCCCTGTTAGAAATTAATTTTTGAATATATAATAGATAATTCCCCATACACTAACTTATCTTCTTACAGAAACATTTGTTTGGGTAAAATCTAATAGGACTCACTTTGGATTTTACTTGGGATTTTTGCTTCTCAAGATAACCAGCAACCAATCCTAGGGTGGGAGGAAAACTACCGGGACCCATCTCATTTATGCATGAGGACCTCACTAGCCAATTAGCTGTATCCAAGGTGTAAAGGTAGGAGACAGTCTGAGGAAAAATGGTCATTATGTGGAGAGGCCCAACGGAGAAAAAAAAAAAAGAAACTAAACCCACTAATTAACCCTATCCTTCATGAGATAACAGAAAGCTCAAATCAGTTCATGCCAATCTTTGTCCATCTTTTACTGACCATTGAATACTGTTTCAAAGTTGACAGTGTGAGCCGGGCAGTGGTGGCACATGCCTGTAATCCCAGCACTTGAGGGGCTGAGTCAGGTGGATCTCTGTGCGTGTGAGGTCAACCTGGTCTACAAGAGCTAGTTCCAGGACAGGCTCCAAAGCCACAGAGAAACCCTGTCTCAAAAAACTTAAAAAAAAAGAAAAGGAAAAAGAAAAAGAAAAGTTGGGAGTGTGGTACACTATAATGCAGGTTTCCTGAGAAACGAAGTGTGGATCCACAAAAACAATGTGTTGTTGCGCCATAAAATTCATATGTTACTCATTGTTCTTTGCATAGGGATAACAAACAGAGCCGAGGAGCCGAGGAGTCAGGGGAGGGGGCTAAATAGAGAATACAGGCGTCAGGGTTCGGTGAGACCCTGAAACATCTAGGAAACAAACTCCAAACCGTTCCCAAGAGACAGTGCTGCGTTACGGAAGTGAAACGGGAAGAAACCAGTGTATTTGCCGCCTCATAATTTTGTTGGGGAAATTATGGCAGCAACAAGAGCAAGGCTTGGTTCCTTCTTTCTGATTCTGGGAAGAGTTGCATTGAATCATACAATTGACTTAACCTCTTATAAAATAAATGCATTTGCTTTCACAGTTTCGACTTTACTTTCAAAAATAATTCTAATAGAATCTCTTTGGACTTCCTGCTGTCCAAATATGGTTTTGTTTTAATGAGATTCACTGTGAAACAAATGTCTTTTCTTACTCTTGAAGGGATGGGAGCCTCCCACAAACGAGGCAATCCACATTCCTTCCTCTTCTCTTTCCGCCCTGCGACCTGTGCTCCGTCCCCCTTCAGCCTCCTCGCCCTTGCTCTCCGTTAGTTTTCAGTTTTCCTGCTTTCTGTCCTTTGTGGCTTTGATTGAGAATCCAGTTCTCAGAAAACCGCGTAGGCAAATGTGACTCCGGAATTAGTGTGGTGAGATGCTTGTTAATCTGGATTCATTTACCATTCCCTTTATTAGAAACTAGAGAAACAGACATCACACTAAGTCTTCCCTTTTCAACCCATTTCAAACAAGTAAATGTAATTGGTAAAGCTTGCTTTATTTTTATTTAATCTCCTAAGAAAGAGGAAAATCGTCCCAATAATTATTAGCTATCTTGCCCTTAAGGAGAAATGGGCAGGAAGATTTTGAGTAAGGGCCTTTTTTACCAAGAGAAAGTCTCATTTGCATACACAACTCTCAGGCTGACTTGTTTGAGTCCTGTTCCTTTTGATTGGAGGAAACACCTCCCAGGATGTTTCTCTTCCTCAGGGATTCCCCTCTTCCTTTCTTCTCCCCCAGCCTTCACCTTTCGGATATTGCAGAGCACAAAATATTCTAAAGACCCTGCTTCTTCCCCCCTCCACAGCTATGGTCATGTATGTATCTAGAGAACAAATCACACAGGCAAAGCTCCTTCCTGGCAGGAAGCCGACATTTTCAACTGTGCACATTGCAAAAAACATTGGCCGGGATGTAATGTAAACATTGACTTACAAGCTTTGGTGTGCTCAGTGTTTGTGTTGTATAAGTAGCTCATTGAAAATGAAGGGGAAAGAGATTTATCATCTTACTTATACAAGTCAGGTTCTGTGGGGAAGAGGATTTGAGGAGTGTGCTGAGTGGGGAGGGTGTGGGTGTTAGGTCTTAATAAGCAGTGTAAGGCAAGAAGAGGATAATGTTTAGGAAGAAGCAGGCGAGCAAGGTAGTCAGTGCATCAAGTCACGGCAGAAGTGGGAACTTCACTTGATGCCGTGACTACACAAAAGAGAGCAACAATTTCTTACATGCATGCGCGCGCACACACACACACACACACACACACACACACACACACACATATGTTCATTTCATTTTCCCCCGACTAAGCACAGCTAATATTTGCTGAATGCTTAGCATGAAAAACACTTTTCTTTTTTAGGACAGTTCCATGTGGCAAGCTGTTCTTGTCACTTTACAGGTAAGGTATTGTCAAGTAGCAACATTCTTAAGCCACAGAGCTACTACATAACAAAGCCAGACTTCTGGCTGAGCTGCTCCGGGTATGGATTGTATGTGGACTCAGTTCTGCAAAATTCTGTTTCGGGTAACTGCTTAAAGCGCTCATTTTACTTTCCTGCAGCCAAGATAAAATCTTGTGGCTTGAGCTATTCCATTCTCTTGGGTTCGTTGGGGATGAATGGTAATTACTACTCCGATCCAGTGATGTTTGTGCTGATCTGATATAATGAATGGAGAAAACCTGGCAGAACATTGGGGTATCAATTAATTGATTTACTCAAAGGATTTCTTTTCCCAGAATTGAACGTTAGATTTAGCCATTCAATAATTTTTTTCCTTTGATAAAAATAGGAGAACTCGTAGCTATTAGATAATTCCAAATTTGTTACTCTCACCACTAAACCAAACTCAGTCAGGAATTTCAGAGAGGAGGGGATTTTCAATGTTTCTGGAGAAAACCGCAACATCTCACAGACAGTTAGGAAACGCTATACAGATTGCATTGCGTAGAACTTAGTGAAAAGTGTTCATCTCATGACGTAGCCAGTGATGGTGGATTGTCCTGTAAATGGTTTAATAGGTGCCTCAAAATGCTGTTGTAGATCACAATTACAGTTAAGGAGAATATATTAGAGATGGAAAATTTAGAGTTGCTTAGCAGCTAGTTTAGTGCCTGGCCTTTGGGAGGCACTTAGGAAATACATATTAGGTGGGGAATCACAGAATGAAATTCAAACCACTGCCACTGCCAGAAAACAAAAGCAGATTCACCTTTTTATTTGAATAAACTTTTAAAACTATTCATTTGCTTTTGAGTTATGTGTATGTGTGTGTATATGTGTGTATGTGTGTAGTGGGGGGTCTGTGAGTGAAATAGTCCATGGAGTCCAGGGGAGGGGATTAGATCCCCCGGAGCTGGAGTTACTGGCAGCTGTGAGCCACTGGATGCGGGCCCTGGAGCAGTACATGCTGTTAACCACTGAGCCATCTCTCTGTCTCCATCAACATACTTTTACTTGTATGTTTTTCTACTGAAAGTGTTTATTGCTAACATCCCCAATTGAAGTTCCCTAAGCAGCTGTGACTGGCTATGCCATACTCAGTTCAAAGGTTAGTTTGTCGGAGGACATCAGCCACCTTGCTTATGATTTCTGCCTGTCAGGATCTCACCTTTAGCGCTCCATCCCACTTAGAGTGTTATTGGCCTTCTCTTGGTAATCTTTAAAACTTGTTTCACCTTTATTCTTTATTATAATATTTTGCCCGTTTTTAATCTTGCTAAAGAACACACAGATGCTTTACCAAATTCCCTACCATGAAAGTTTTTGATTTTAAATTACTTACATCTTAGTAGAAACAACTAATTTCATGAGCATCTCAGTCCCTCCTTTCTGATGCTGCTAGCTGGTCAGTGAGCAACGAGCTCAATTTCTGGTTACTCCTGTGTGGTCTTGTCACTCACTGGTACTCACTAGCACCCAGCCTCCTTCCCACTCTTCTCCCTTTCCCCCTCCTCCCAAGAGAGAAAGGGTTTATTTTGTTCACAATTCAAGGGTGCAGTCCATCATGGCAGGGAAGGAAGTCGAGGCAGTAAGAACCTAAAGCAGCTGACCATGTCACATTTACAACCAGAAGCAGAGGTGATGCATGCATACTGTGGCTTGGCTCCCTATCTCCACTTAGACAATTCAGTATCCCAGCTAGGGGATGGTGCTACCCACAGTGGACAGGTCTTCCCACCTCAAATCAAGCTGCCTGCCGCTCCGCCACACACATGCACGGGCATGTCCAGATTATCGTCTCTTGGGTGGTGCTAAATTCTGCCAGGTTGGCAGTTAACACCAGCTATCACAGTGGTGATTACCAGGGGTGTCTGTCTGCTGGCAGGTGGCAGGCAGAGGATGGTGCCATTTGGGGGATAGTGCCCTCATCGGCCTTTTATCCTATGGCCTCCACAGAGTGCACAAGGAGCAGTAAGGGTCTCTGAGTACCCCAGAGTGTGGACACCTAAGCCTTCCTAATTCAACATCTTTCCTGTTCCACACACAGCATTCAGTTTGGGTTATACCTGATCTTCCGATTCAGTGAGATGTCGGCTGTAGCTTCAATGGGAAACAACAGGGATAGAGAGATGGTCCTGTGTTTTAGGGCGCTTGCTGTTCTTGCGGAGGACCTATTTGGTTCCTAGCACCCCTATTAGGTAGCTCACAGCCACCTGTAGCTCCAGTACCGGGGATCTTATACCCTCTTCTGGTCTCCATGGGCACCATTACACATGTCTCTCACACACAAACACAAACAAAAGATGCCTTTTTTAAAATAAAAAAAAAATGGAAACAATGCAACATAAGGTCAGCTCTAGGCATCCCTGTCAGCTCCTCCCAGCCAGTAGGTGACAGTGAGGAAATCAGATGTGACAGTATTGCGCTTTGGTTTCTGCCCTACCATGATGCAGATACCACTGGTTGCCTGCCGAGTGGTTGGTGAAACCCAGCTGAAACCCACTGTACATCAGGGCCGAACTGTATATATTGTTTAAACTCGGTCTCCGGTTGAATTAGAAGTGCAGTCTGAGAAGGGACACAATGACTTTATCTCAAGGGCTTCACAGCTGCATTGCTGGGCTGCACAGAACTCTCAATGTCTTTCTTTGTCCGAGATTCTGATTGGACAAGGAGCATTGAGGCTCTAATTTCCCATCTTTATCTCCAAGGAAATGTCTAGAAATCAATTTTCTGCTTGTCCTCTTGTTTAGTCAAGGGAAGAAATTTGCTGCTTATGAAGGCTGGAGGGCCTGACACCACTTCAAGAGAGCGCTCCAAGATCACAGGTTAAGGTATCTTCCACATAGTCTTGCCCTCCTCACGCTGCACAAAGCCTCAACCTTGACCTAGAGGGAATTTCTTTTCAGGAGGAGAGCAAGGAAATTCTGTTTCCATGTTAACGGAGAGATGTCTCCTCCTGTCACTGACTGTGGCTGCTCACTCCATGGGCTCTGGGAGCCCAATTATGTGTGGAAGTATTAAAAAAAAAAAAAACAGCGCCTAGGAGCCAACGTTCACACTGGCGTACGCAAGATACGGACACAGATCCTGTCAACGGCTAATGGAACTCGCTGGTGTGTTGGTGCGCACATTTGTGGTTTGGAAGATTACCTTTCAAAGTGGACTTACTGCACAATGGGAAATGAGCTGAGACCCCTATTTCTATACCTTTCTTGCTTGGATGGTCTGGACGCCATCGGCACAGGCAGCAGAGAAAATAACAGCAGCCTTAACTGTGCATGCACGTGTAATAATAGCCTTTAACAGAAGAGTAATTACCTTTGTCTAGTTTCCCCTGATATAAAATGTAATAAAATAGAGCCCAGTGCCTACCGCTCAAGTAGCCCATGCTTCTTTTCTGAGACACACGTGGTGCCTCTGAAAAATCCTTTGATCCCGAGCTAAATTCACATCTTAATTTTCAAAACTCCATTACTGTATGTTGGGTAGATTCCCCGTATGCGTTTGACAGCTTGCGGGCCCGTGCTATTAGACAACACATCTCAAAGCCACGGAGATTTACAGCCCGGGGGAGATCATAGAACACAAGAGGGGTTGCGGTCCCCTCCCCCACCACACTCCCCCATCACTGTGACAGGAAGACTCTGCGGAGCAGAAGAGTTTGAGAGGGGTGGCTTCATTTGGAAATAGAAGCCCCTGTGAACAGCCGGAAGCAATGGGGCTGAAAAGCAATCGCTGGTGTCAAGAACTTTCTTAGCTAAGTAGTGCAGCTGGTGGCAATAAATAGCTTCCTAATCAAGGAGGATGCTCAGTTCGTGACATGACCGCGGATTGTTTCAACTATTGAACATGATTTAGTGGCTGCATATGTCTGAAATGGATCCCCTCGTGTATTTATAAATAAAAATGTAAAGGTTCCAATAGGAAGAAAAGAGCTGCATATTAGATCAAAGGAAAATGCGGAGATCTATGAGAAGTGCCAGCCCCTCAAAGCGCACCGCGATCCTTAATGTCTTAAAGATGCCTCAGGTGTCACATGGCACAGCTGCTTCCATTTCTACAAAAGAAGGATGCTGTTTTCTTCGGCGGTGAGTGCTGTTTATGACAAGGGGTCGTAGAACACCCTACCTATTCCTGGAGACTGCAAATAGGCAAACTACAGTTGCTCACATGACTGTCTTAGACCCTCCTTCCAAGATATGAACATATGTTCTCACATAAGCCATTAATGAAACCTAGTCAATTGGACATAATCCTTAAAATGGTTCTGAAGGAACTGTTGAAAATGATGAACCAGAAAAGCCATGTGTACTATTAGTGAGGCTTAAACACGGGGCTCATCTGACCGCTTAACTCACTGACTCTGCCTGAGTAAATAAGTTATTAGTTTTGACATAACCAGTGGTTTATTTTACCATCTACTGCTGGTCTTTGTTACACGTTCTATTCATACCACATGTTATTGCTCTTTATAATTATCATGGAGCATAGCAATTGCACAGACTGTATCATATCCCACTGGGATAAACATTGTGGATGAGGGACCAGAAGAACTTGCCTTTGACTTAAAGTTTATTCCTACTGCTTTCTTTACATCGGAAAGATTGCTCACCGACGCCATTCACAAAACTAACTCTGTGTTTTAATGACTGTGGAGCTACCCTGAATAGCACTTTATGCAGGAACCGCAAAAGCCGATTTCTGCTCCACTGTGAGCTGTGTGTTCAAGCTTGCAAAGCCAATGGCTGGTTAATCTTTGGAACTATTATACTCAAGATAAAAATCTACCAAACCTGAAAGCAAGGCATGGCATTTGCACTGCTGTCCTTGGGAATGGATTTACCACCCTGCGCTATTTGTTAATACAGTAGTTTTGCTATGCAAAAGAAGTGAGAGAATAAGCCCAGAGGCCATCGAGCACCAACATTATTTTAAACATTTTGGTGACATCAAAGCTCATTTTTGATAGAGCCACATTACATTTTAACGTTCATGATGGGGATATTAAAAACAAGCGTTCCTACAGCCTAAAGATTGCTAAATAGAGATGGCTTGAATGTGTCATAATTGCAAAATGCAAAACCAAGGTAAACAAAGACATACATATTTCAGAGCACCATATCATAAGGCTGAGAAAAACAATAGAATAATATGAAAACTACTTTTAAAAAAAATTATGTGCATTGACATTTTGCCTACATGTTTGTCTGTGTGAGGATGTCAGATCTTGGAGTTACCTTGTTCCTGACTCTGCTCTGAACCTGACAGAGTATGTAAATAAAACTGAGAAGGACTTGAATGTGTCAGGCCTTGGAGGCACGTGACTTTAATCCCAGCACTCAGGAGGCAGAGACAGACAACCTCTATAAGTTCAAGGCCAGCCTGGTTTACAGAGCAAATTCCAGGACAGGCCCCAAAGCTACAGAGAAACTCTTGTCTCGAAAAACAAATGAAAACAAAAAACCAAAAACCAAGCAAACATTAAAAGCCTTTTGGGGCTAGAGAGATGGCTTAGCAGTTAAGAGCATTGACTGCTTTTCCAGAGGACCAGGGTTCAATTCCCAGCACCCACATGGTAGCCCACAGCTGTCTGTGACTCCAGTTCTAGGGAATCTTCTGACACCCTCACACAGACATACAGCCAAAACACCAATGAACTTAAAATAAACAAATCTTGAGAAAGAAGAAAAGATTTGGATGTGGTGACTTCTGGAGAATTTTAGGCAGATCCCATCAGGATGTGCACTAGATGAGAAACAGTGGTTAATGAATTCCCTTGGATATCTCTTAAAATGCTATGGGTCATCCAAGTCCACACACGGATTCCGTGTGAGGCTGAAGGCTGTAACTGAAAACCAGAGGAACAAAGACACTCAAGCCTTTAAGTCACTTCGTATGTGTTCTTCCTCTCAGTCAGCAACAGGGAGAACCTAATACTTTATCTTGCTTTTCATGAAAGAATACATGGATATATGATGTGTATTATCTATCCATCTATCTATCTATCTATCTATCTATCTATCTATCTATCTATCTATCTATCTATCTATCTTCAAGTTTCTGTCATGACTGAGTTTTCTCTTGCTCTTTCTTTTTCTTCTGGAAGCCATGAGCTCAGAGCTGAGCCCAGCAAGCCTCTCTACCTTCACAGTCAAGAACAGCCCTGTTGGGGAGGGGAAGAACCCAGGCAATTTTACATATGGACATGGGGCTACAAGGTCCAGCCCTCTGACCGCCATGTACAATTTCCCCTGGCAATGAGGTTTACACTTAGCTGGTGCTGCTTTGGAGAGGCGGGATTTAGCTGCTCACTTTATCTGGGCATTTCTAGCACTGACAAGCTCCAATTCTCTTACTTTTTAAGAGATATGTGCTTAGCATTGCTAATGGAATTCCCATGGTGGAGTCAACCTAGCCATGAATGTCTCTGAAGAACATAGACAGGGGAAAGAAATGATTCCTGAGTCTGGATGGCTGCACCCAGCCACTGTAGCATCCTGGATCCCCACTTTCATCTCCACACTTGTCCCAGGGGCTCCCTAGCTCCATGGGTACCAACCATTGCTTCTCTTCTCAGAACAGTTGTCAGGAAAAGATAGCTTACCCCTAGACATAACAACTCTTGTATGGGGATGAAGTTTTGTTCTGTTCTGACCAATTAAAATCTGTGAGCAAAACAAATACAAATATTGAGTGTCTTCTATTATATTCAGAATCTGGGGGTGGGGGTGCTGCTTTGTGAAAGAAAAGGCCCAGCAAAGAGTGGATAAGTGTGTGGGGGACAAGAAAGACCATGGGGATGTGTAAAAATGAGAAAACTAAAAAAATATACATGAATGAAAATATGATGATAAAACCCATTATTCTATATACTAACTGTTATAATTTTAAATAAAAACTGCGGGCACACAAGAGAAAGTCATCCTCTGACAGAACTCGCACCTGCAGAATTTTTTATTGGGGGAAGGGATAGGAAAGGGGGGATGTTGTAGGGAGGCCACTTGTGTTTCCCAGCAGCCCAGACTCCCGAAATAATCACACAGAAACCATATTATTTAAAATACTGTTGACCAATAACTTAAGTGGACTTCTGACTAGCTCATATCTTAAATTAACCCATTTCTCTGAATTTGTGTGTTGCCACATGGCTATGGCTTACTGGCAAGGTTCGGCAGGTAGCTTGTGTCTTTCTCCTCTGGCGGCTACATGATGTCTGGTGACTCTGCCTTCTTTCTCCCAGCATTCAGTTTAGTTTACTAGAGACTGAAGTTTAGTGATACCCTGTCTGAAGAGAATAAGGAAGAATAATAAAGCAGGACACCTGTCATTGTCCCCTGCATTCTGCACGTGTGAACGGGAGTGTGCAGCCCCATTTACACATGCACACACACACACACACACACACACACACACACACACACGTACAACTTAAAAAACAGATAAAGATGAAAAGTGTTGGGGGGAGCCAAAAGTGGGGTCTTCCAGCCAAATGCGTGTTATATCAAGTGAGCAAACCACACAGCTTCACTTTGAGTCTTAGCTGAGACCTCAGTGCCTACTTAGTCTTCTGCACCGTTTTATGAAACATTTAATTTCCAGGTCATTATAGAGTCTCCATTCCGATAAAGCAGACTGAAACTTATTTGTCCACGAAAGAGAAGCTTAAGTGAAGACTCTGAATCATTAAATGGCATTTCCCTACTCTCCTCTATACTTGTGCTGTAAAGTAATTGTAGAGATCTCTTTTCCCCAGTTCTGTTTTCCCTCTTAGACCTTCCGGTCTTCAGTCATGTCCTTCACTCAGAAAAGAAGTAATCTATTCTAACCCTTGACCCTGTCTTTTCCCCAGAGACAGTGCCCCTTCTGGAGACCCTATCTCGAATGTCACCTCTCCCTTCCAAAAACAGCTGGACATCTGTTGCTTTCTTCTCTCTGCCCCCTTTGAACTTTGAAAACATTTGTATGATGGCCAGGGGGTGCTTTAGTGTTTGCTGCTTCTCTTCCTTTTTTGAGGCCAAGTTCTACAGCAGTTGGCTTTTTAAAAATTCACCTTTGGAGCCGGGCAGTGGTGGCGCACGCTATTAATCCCAGCACTGGGGAGGCAGAGGCAGGAGGATCTCTGTGAGTTCGAGGCCAGCCTGGTCTACAAGTGCTAGTTCAATGTCAGTCACCAAAGCTACAGAGAAACCTTGTCTTGAAAACAACAACAGCAGGGCTGGAGAGATGGCTCAGAGGTTAAGAGAACTGAGTGCTGTTCCAGAGGTCCTGAGTTCAACTCCCAGCAACCACATGATGGCTCACAACTATCTGTAATGAGATCTGGTGCCCAGAACACTATATATACAATAAATAATTTTTTTTTTTTAAAAAAGCTGAAGACGGCAGAAACTTACAGAAAAGAGCTAACCAGTTTTTTAAAAAAGAAAACAACAACAACAAATATTCCTCTTTGGAGCCTTATTGTCCAGCTCAAGGTTAGAACACACAGGTATTCTGTAAATTAATGAGCAGAGAAATGGCTGACTAAACTAATGGAGACATGGATTCACAACCCTCCTTTTGTTCAGTAAGGGTTGGGCTTGGATTCTCTTGCACTATAAAAATAAGGGGTGGGTTCAACATTGTTGACCTCTGCCATGGTTTAAATTGTATCACCAATTCCTTTGAAAAGATACCCTGATGTCCTCCTTCCTGCTACCCCAGACATCACCTGATTTGGAAAGAGTCATCGCAGATATAATTAGTTAAGATGAGGTCACGGTGAAAGAGGGCAGGTCCTACTTCTGTGTGAGTGATGTCCTTAAGAGGTGATGGCCAGGAGAAGTTGGACTCAGGCAGGGAGGAGGTCACGAGAACAAAGGCAGAGGTTACAGTGAGGTTGTTTCAAAGCAATGAAATCCAAAAACTGTAGCTACCAGGATCCAGGAGAAAATATTTCCCTGAAACTTTTAGGGAAGTCAGGGCCTTGTCAAAACCCCCTTTCAGAACTGAGAGACAATCGCGCTGTTGCTTTAAGGCACTTAGTTTGTACTACTACTGTATGTAGTGAACCCTTGGACATAGCATGCCTCAAAACTCACCTTAGTTGTTGTTAATAAGCTTTATCATTTAATGACAACTACAAAGTACACTGTAATCTGTGTTAAATTCTATGGAGTTTCTATATAATGTTTGCATCAGAGATTTCAATAACTGCCTATTGGTCTCTTTTATAAACCCTAGAGCATGTCACCTTGACTCACATGAGTTTACAGTGGTCGAGATCCTCACATGAGAGGCTCGTGAGGTGACAGGTGACGAGAAAGGATGGAACGGGGGGCAGAAGGACGTGAGGCATGGAAATGCGAGAGGACAGAAAGCTGACTTCTCTTCTCTGACTCCAAGTCCTTTATAGCTTTGTTCTGTTTTTTTCCTTTTTCTTTTTTCCTGTTTGTTCGTTTTGTTGCTGTTGTTGTTATTGCTGCTGTTGTTTTTTGTTTTCTTTCTGTGCAGTAGAGAAGTGAAGTGAATAAAACTATAATCGATAGTGGAAATGCCAAGGTCTTGGCGAAGCTCCTTGACTTCAGAATGAAGGTGCTTACTGGACAGTTGTTCACTGGGTTGCATGGTGTTTGGGCCTGGTCAAGTGTTTGAGTAACTTGCTGCTCTCTGTGTGATGATTTTACTTTTGAGCTAGCTAGGGTAAAGTGATATTCTTAAAAGTATTTCAAACAGATCCTTCAAATGCAGAGGTCACATTGGCCAGTAACACACTCGCCTAGGCTCCACAAGGAACTGAAGGAGCCATCTCTTCCTTCCTTGCATGGGAGTATTGTCATGAATTAACACAATGTTGTGAAAACATCAACTTGAAGGAAGTGTCCTTTACACACAGTTAATTACAGAGAATGATTGCATGATATGTATTGATTCTAATTCATTGAACAACACTCCTAAAATGCATTCATTTTGTGTCATTCACACACAATTAAAACGAATCCATTTTAAGAGTCCAGTTAATCATAGTCTATCTATCAATATATATTTTTTATTATCACCAGTACAATCAATACAAAGTATTTTCATCATGTTCCTATAACCTTTCCTACCCTCCAAGGCTCGGGTAACCATTGCTAGGGCCCTTTCCTCAAAAACTAGGTAGACCTTTTTAATGTTTTATTGAATTAGATATTGGGAATTTCCACTAAGCATTTCATTGCCGAGATTTACTCATAATGTGAAATGTACCAACAGTATGTTCTTTTATAATGCTAAATAGCATTCTATTTTATGGATATGTCACAATGTCTCTCCCCTGCCCCCTTCTCAAGACAGGGTTTTTCTCTGTAATTCTAGCTGTCCTGGAACTCGCTCTGTAGACCAGGCTGGCCTTGAACTCACAGAGATCCATCTGCCTCTGCCTCCCGAGTGCTGGGATTAAAGGTGTGCACCACCACTGCCCGGCTCCACAGTGTTTCTCTATTCATCTGCTGTGGAACATCTGAACTGCTCGCAGGTTTTCGCTCTGAAAAGTTCCTTTACAAATGCATCACATGCGTGTGACACTGGTTTTTATTCTCTTAGATAAACACCAAAGGTAGGATCTCTGAGTAGTAGAATAAATGTATATTTAACATTTTAAGAAGTTGCTAAACTCTATCGAAACGGTTATGTGAGTTTTTACTTTCCTATCAGCAATCTATGAGAATTCTCCTTGTCCTGTATTCAGAATTCAGACCAAACCTTTATATTATCAGACTTTTCAAATGTTAGCGACGCTAATGGTGGGTTTAATTTGCATATTCCTCTTGCCTAATAATGTCTCATACAATTTTCCTTTTGTGGAGTTTCTACACCTTTTGCTTAGTTTCTAAGATTAGATACCTTGCCTTTTTATAATTGAGTTACAGGAATTTTAAAATAATCCCTGCACATAGGTCTTTGTCAGATATGTTTGCCACATTTTCTCCTAGACAACGACTTCCTTTTTCATTTTCTTAATACGTCTTTCAAGGAGCAGGAAGTTAAATTTTGATGATGTCCAATTTATCATCTTAGGACATATGCTTTTTGTTTTGAAAGATATCGAAGACATCTTCCCAAGATCAAACAGTTTTCACTTTGACTTAAAAAGACATTTTATGATTTATCTTTTGTGTTTAGATCCCATCCATTCTGAGTTAGCTTTTACATAAAGTGTGTGTGTGTGTGTGTGTGTGTGTGTGTGTGTGTGCGTGGTGGGGGTGGGGTGGGGTGGGGGCGTTAGGGATCTCTGTCTAATACATATTATTCTGACACCATATTTTCTGCCTTGAAGTTACTTCAGCGTCTGTCAAAGGTCAGTTGACTCCATGAGTAGTGTGTTTACTGCCGGCCAGCATCCCACCGTGCCTGCTGGAGTTCCTACACTGTCTTTAAATCACAAGATTAGTCTTCGTGTTCTCATTTCCAACATTGTTCTAAAAACCCTTGATCCTTTGCATGTTCTTATAAATTTTAGAATTAACACATCAGCTTCTTCTCTTCTTCTTCTTCTTCTTCTTCTTCTTCTTCTTCTTCTTCTTCTTCTTCTTCTTCTTCTTCTTCCTCTTCCTCTTCCTCTTCCTCTTCCTCTCCCTCTCCCTCTTCTTCTTCTTCTTCTTCTTCTTGTCGTAGCCCTGATTGTCTTGGAACTAGCTCTGTAGTCTGGTCTTAAACTCATAGAGATCTGGCTGCCTCGGCCCCCCAAGTGATGTGATTAAAGGCGTGGCTCTCCATGCCCTACAGTCATGTGGTTTTCATTTGTGTACATGCAAACTGTGATGAAGTCCCTCCATTCCTTCCCTTCCCCTTCCCCTTCCCCTTCTTCTTCCCTCCCTCCCTCCCTCCCTCCCTCTCTCCCTTCTTTCTTTCTTTCTTTCTTTCTTTCTTTCTTTCTTTCTTTCTTTCTTTCTTTCTTTCTTTCTTCTTCCTTTCTTTCTTCTTCCGCAGAGGTGGGGCCAGAGTTGTCACACATGATTTGTAAACAGCCGCAAAAAATAGAAATGTAGAATTCTTTCATTTTTTGGCAGCACCAGCCCCACTCTCCTTTTCTAGCTGGTTCCTTTGGAGACGGAAAATTCCCTTTTCCCTGCTGGGGGCTCTCCTCGGGGTCTCCTGGCAGCAGAGACATCCTTCCCATTCCCTGCCCTAGCACTGTGCAAAATTGATCATGTGGATGGTGGTTTGGCCCAGTGACAGACAGGCTGGCTCTCTGTTGTCCTCCTGTGCCGAGCAGAAACCGCAGGATCCTGCACTCTGGGACTGGGGGAGTCTATGCTCCATGCTGCTCTTGGGGTGAAAGAGAGAGATGCCCTGTGGGGCAGTGTCTTTACAGGTGACACAAATCAAGTTAGTATTGAATTAGGATTAGACAGATGGTTCTGTGGCTAAGAGCACTGGATGCTCCTCCAGAGGACACAGGTTCAATTCCCAGCACCCACACGGCAGTTCACAACTGTCTGTAACTCCTGTTCCAGGGGTTCTGAGTGACATTCTCACACCAATGCACATGAAATAAAACTAAATAAATTGTTTTTTAAAAGGTAACATTGGATAATATTCCTGGAGTGTATACGAAGAGAAGAGGCACCTGGGTATATAGGGAGAAGGTGTGGAGAAGTCAGCAAACCATGCAAGGTCAAGAATCTCCAGGAATCAGAATCTGGAGGAGGAAGTTGAAGATTCCTCCCTAGGGCCTTTGAAGAACACTTTGTTACCATCTTGGTTTTTGACTTCCTGGCTCCTAGAACCTGCAGGCCAATAAAGCTGTGTGAGTTTCAGTCACCCACTCTGTCGGTTTTCTCAACAAAGGTCTTTGAATCTGAGACCCCACCCATACTACCCTCTCTCATGGTAAGTCAGCCAGAGTACACGTCATCTTTACCACTAGGCATTCTGTCTGTTATAACCTATGCATTCTGCTATGATTTGTGAATATTGAATCATTTAAAAATTCAAAGTAGAAAAAAGTTTAGATGAAAAAAGTGCTTGTAATGTTCTAAGTGGAAAACTTCAAATATCAAAGAGGAGAGAGATAGAGAAAGCGGGAGAGGAGACGCAGCTCAGGAGTTTAGATAACACACTGCAGAGGAAACAGAATCTTGAAGGTTTCCAAAATAAAATATCATGTTGCTCATAGCAACAAATTAGTGACTAGCCAACCAAGGTTTGCCTTTAAAATATATCAAAATAGGCTGTCCTCTACGTGAGAGAGTCTTCTTTATGTTATGATTGCTCTCTAAGATACATTACATTATGATAAATGATCATGTACATTGTTTTGACAATCAGAGAATTTATGAATGAGAAACTGACTTGCCTGCAGTGATGAACTAAAGTGTAAAAAAAATAAAAAGCATTAACAATGACGATACCATTTAAATTTTGTTTAAGAATTGTGTTACAGTTTTGCTTTCTTCTTAATCAGGAGCAAAAAAGCAGCCAAAAGGCATTTATTTTGCAGTAACGAGCATGTGACAGTTCTCATTAGAGAACTCACTTACACATCCACAGGTACAGTGGCTTTGTTTTGGCGGCTGCATCCTAGAGACCTCCTACTCAGGTTTTTCTGAGTGCATGAGAATGTCACCCACTTTTGCTGTTATTTGCCTGAAGGTTCTTAGAACAAGAGAGGGGTGATGCTTCCAGGCTTTTTGCAGGGGTGGGTAAGGTGAGGGGTAGGGTGGGGGTGGGGGCAGGGTGAAGGTGAGGGGGTGGATATATAGCAAACTGGGTCTCTGGGTCCACAGGTCAGGCATGAAATGCTTCCTTATTTTTTGGGAAATATGTCTTATGGTGAAAAAGAAATTACACCTATGCCTGGAGAACTCCAAAATCAACCAACAGCAGATTGTGACCTGGTAGGATATGCTCAAGAAGCGAAAGAATCCTAAGTTTGAGACTAGTCTTGGCTACACCTTTGCGTTAGTTACCTTTTCGTTGCTACGATCAAAACAAAAACCAAAATAAACAAAAAACCAAATCAAACAAAGTAACAACAGCAACAACAGAACCCATGAGTTTATTTTGAGTTATGTTTCCAAGGAAGAGTCCACCATGGCAAGCCAGGCAGGGTATCAGGCAGCCAAAACCACAAGCTGGAGGACCCATCTCAAGTGCAAACCTGAAAATGGTCCCGAAATGGAAGTGGGGTGAGGCTCAAAGTGACATACTTTCTCCGACAAGGCTGTACCTCCCCAAATAAGGCCACCGAGGACCAAGTTCTCAAAAGCCTGAGCCTATAAAGCACATTTCTCACTCAAGTCACCGCAACTTTAAAATGGGGACATAGGGAAACAGCTCAGTGCGTAAGAGACTTGATTGTAAGCAGGAGGACACACATGTAAACCTCCAGCTTTCATGTAAAAGACAGGCATGACCTGGGGGAGCCAAGCACTGGGAGATGGGGGAGCGGAGACAGTGGATCATAGGAGGTGTCTGGCCAGCCGGTCTCTCTGAAATGATGAGCTTCCATTTTACTGAGAGATCCTGTCTCAAAAGAGAAGGTAGAGAATGATAGAGAAAGCTATCTGAACCCCCCCTCTGGCCTTTGCTTGGCATCTGCACACACGCAGAGATGCATATACATTCGCTGACACACAGGCCACACACACAAAATAAAATAGAATGGAATCTCCAAGCTGATTTTTGTGGGGGAATAAAGAAAATGACACCGGCGACAAACTTTCACAACATGCGCACGGAGCAGTGCTTCAGACTTGAGGGGAATCAACTATGCCCAGGTTTGGGTGGCGTTTCAAGAGATCTGTTGGTTTCTTGACAGAATGACACTGGGCTTATTTACCTCCGTAGGTTTTTAGATGGAACCTTCAGATTTGCAGGTGTATCCACCAATCAAGCTCATAAAAGCCAAAACTGTAAAACTAGCCTTCCAGCCCACCTATTATCACATCAGTCAGTCTCTGGGGAATTTCTGTAGTACTGCCTATTCAGGGAACTCAGGCAGGAGGATCACCTGAGAACCGCCTGAGGAACATAGCGAGACTTCATTTCTTTAGAATAAACAATCATAAGACCAGGTATATTTGTTAAATGGAAATATAAGTGAGTCTACAAAAGGGAAATATAAGTGAGTTTCCAACTTGTAATAAGAAATATCTTAGCCAGGTAGTGATGGCGCTTGCCTTTAATCCCAGTACTCAGGAGAAAGAGACAGGTGGATCTCTGTGGTGAGTTTGAGGTCGTCTACAAAGGGAGTTCCAGGACAGAATCCAAAACTACAGAGAAACCTGTCTCAAAAAAATTTTTTTTTGAAAGGTATGGTGGTGCATGCCTTTAATCCCAGTAATTAGGAGGCAGAGGCAGGAGGATTCCTGAGTTCAAGGCCAGTCTGGTCTACAAAGCAAATTCCAGGACAGCTGGGATTACTTAGAAAAACCCAATCTCTAAAGGAAGGAAGGAAGGAAGGAAGGAAGGAAGGAAGGAAGGAAGGAAGGAAGGAAGGAAGGAAGGAAGGAAGGGGAAGAAAGACAAAGAAAGAAATGTACTGATATACGTAAGACCTGAAATGAATTGAACATAAAATCCTAAAACAATTTTTCTTGAAGGGTATAAGAGGAAGTTGAGACAAGAATAAACTTGTCTCGATGAACTGCCATGAAGTTGCCAGGCCACTGCATCGTTCCTGAAGCAGAGACTGACACGTGGCTAGTGCCCCCTGTTACCCTGGCACTCTCTTCATGCCCTGCCCAGTGCTGAACCTCCTGTACCTGCTCTCCACATTCTGCTCCCATCATCCTTCTTCCGAAAGGCCACTTCCTTCTCTAGACGTTTCAATGCCCTTGTGACATATGACCTCACCATCATTCTCACGCTGGGAGAAAACTTCCAGATACCAAAAAATGCAGGCTTTACCTACAAATCCATTCTTGGCCTTGCTGTGCTTAAAAGATTGCTGGCTCAATCCATTTTGGTTTGCAGGGAGGCTTGTTTCTGGCCTGTGTAGCCTCCAGAGGCACAGAGGCCCTGTAAGTTCTGGCAGAGCACTTGAGAACACAGGGTACGTCTTAGCAGTGGGTACCTAGACGACAGGTACTCATGACTTTTGAGTGAATGAGTGTGAATGACGAGCCCTGCTGACCTTTTCTGAGTTTCCCTTGACAAGGAGGCCCAAAGTGCATTGACTGACAGGAATTTTATCATCCATGACTTTATAATAATCAGGGATATCTCTCTTAATTAAATAAAGCCTCAACTTATGCGCAACCTTTCAAAGTCCTATTATGCCACACGTATTTAGTTTACAGTAAAGGAGTGACATTTGCCCTTCGAACTTGCCCTTTCCTTAGAATAATTTATACTGCATTCTTATTTCTCGGCAGTGTAGGCAAGAGGCAGATGCTGCTCTTGGAACAGTCAAAGAGTGGGAGCCCACGTTTTGTCTGACCATTTCCCTCAGAACAAGGGATTCCCTGACCTGGAACAATCTTGTGGGCCTCCCGTCCCAGTTGCTCTTCCCCTGCTGTGATAAAACACCGTGACTAAAGCAACTCTTTGGAAAAGGGGTTTATTTGGGTTTACAGTTGGAATAGAATAAGGGTCCAGCACGGCCAGCAGGCGTGGCAGTAATCAGCTGGCAAGGCGGCCAGAGCAGAAAGCTGAGAGCTGGAACTCATGTCTTCAAATGGGAGTACCAAACGGAAAACAAACTGGAAGTAGGGGTAGGCAAGGTTTCTGCCTGCTAAAGCCTACTACAAGCCTGTCTGCTCTCAAAGCCTGTCCCCGTGACATAGTTCCTCCAGCAAGCCTGCACCTCATGAACTTCCAGAACACGCACCACCAATGGGGGACCATGCACTCAAATACTTGATCCCATGAAGGCCATTCTCATTCAGATTTCTACACCCGCTTGAGGTGTTAGACCATCATTGATCACACATACTAAAGATTTTTTTTTATTTATAAAAGTTTATTAATCTGTAAAAGTTTCCATTTCCGCCCCTCCTCCCAACACCCTCCCACTCCCCCCACTCCCTCTCCTCCTCCCTCTCCATCCCTAAGAGCAGTCAGGGTTTCCTGCCCTGTGGGAAGTTCAAGTTCCTCCCCACTCCCTCCAGGTCCAGGAAGGTGAGCATCCAAACAGACTGGATCCCAAAAATCCAGTATATGCAGAGGAAACAAGTCCCAGTGTCATTGTCAATGGCTTTTCAGAAAGACCCCGTGCCAGCCACATTCAGAGAATCCGGTCACATTCAGAGACTCTGGCTGAATCACGTGCTCGTTCAGTCCCAGTTCAACTGGCCTTGGTGAACTCTCATTAGATCAGTCCCCTTATATCAGTGGGTGAATGCACTCCTCACGGTCCTGCCTTTCTTGTTCATGTTCTCCCTCCTTCTGCTCCTCATTTAGACCTTGGGGGCTCAGTCCAGTGCTCCAATATGGGTCTCTGTCTCAATCTCCATCCATCAATGGGTGAAGGTTCCCTCTGGTCTTGCCTTCTTTGCTCACGTTCTCTTTCCTTCTGCTTCTCATTTGGACCTGGGGAGTTAAGTCCAGTGTTCCAATGTGGGTCTCTGTCTCTATCTCCATCCATCGCCAGATGAAGGTTCTATGGTGATATGCAAAATATTCATCAGTATGGTTATGGGCCAAGGCCAGTTCAGGCACCCTCTTCTCTGTCCAGAGAACAATCTGGGTATCTCTCCTTGGACCTGGGATCCCCTTTATAATCAAGTCTCTTGTAAACCCTAAAATGACTCCCTTAGTTGAGATATATACTTCCCTGATCCCATATCCATCCTTCCTCCCTCCCCCCATCCCAATCTCCCGAGCTTTCCCCATTCCTCCCCTACTCCCTTCTCTCTAACCCTCTCCCCTTCCAACAACCCCCCCACCCCCCATGCACCCGAGCTTGCCTGGCACTCTTGTCTACTTCCAATCTCCAGGAGAATAAGTACATGATTTTCTTCAGGTTCACCTTCTTATTTAGCTTCTCTAGGATCACGAATAATAGGCTCAAAGACCTTTAATTATGGTTAGAATCCACTTATGAGTGAATACATACCATATCTAAAGATTTTTTTTGAGGTGCACAGTGCTATACCAATTGCAGAGGTGACAGATAACCTGCTCTATGTGTCCTTTATTTGGGGCTGTGTTGGAAAGTTTAACATAAGAACAGTAATTTAAGAAAATCAAATCGCGAAGAGGTGGGAGAGGTAGTAGAGACCACTAACCCTTGCACACATCCACTTGCCAGGGTTGGAGAGGCTGTGAATTCTTCAGGATGGTGCCTTCATGAAGAGTCTGTTTTCCCCTACTTTTAGCTCAGCTTTCTCTTGCTTACGAAAGGGAGATTAAGTGTTTTGTGCACATAGTCTGCTTTCTTGTATTATAAGATGTGAACCAAACTTTCAGACTGTGTATGATTCCCAAGGCTATTTTCCTTCCCCAAGGCTGTCTTCGTTGACTTTGTATGTTTATGAATTTTCAGATTCAGTTCCCTTGGGCTGCCTTCCTTAGGATACCCAGCCTTGAGAGTTGGCTGTCAGTTGGACATCCGGGCAAGGCTCTGGCTTTTATGCACCTCATATTCATGTCCACACAGATCCCAGATGTCTATTTATTTTTTTTCTCGTAATCACAAGTCTTCATTCTATGAATGATACTACCACCTAACACCTTGACAAAATAAAGTTTCCAAAATCATTCCTTCTGTTTCACCTACATGTATGTCTGCGTATCACATGTGTCACATGTGTGCCTGCTGTCCACAGAAACCAGAAGAGGGTATCAACCCACGAGAGTGGAGTTGCATACAGTTGTGAGCTAGGAGTTGAACCCCGGGGCTCTGGAAGAGCAGCCAGTGCTCTTAACTGCTGAGCCATCTCCCCCACCCTTGAAGTCACCCTTAAATCTTGTTTTCACCTTCCTTTCTTCTTTCTTGTCTCCCCGATTATGTATAAACCTTTCAGTTCTGCCTCTAGGATAGGACTTTCACACATCTGCTATCAACATACTCCAAGGTGCGACTGTTTCTTCCCAGAAATAACTCTTTTCCCTTTTCATTTTGTTTTGTAAAATCAATTTACATCATAAACTCTACCATTCTGACCATTTTCAAGAGCAGAGTTCAGCGACATCATCCACATCTACACAGTTGTGCCACGTCCATCTCCATCTGGCTCTGGAATGCTTCCTCATCCCAGCTAAAACTTGGAACCTAATGGAAAGCAACACCTCTTCCCCTAGGCTTTGGGAAACAGCATTATGTTTCCCGTCCCTATGAATCCCACTTTATAAAGAGAGGGAAGCATCTGTGTTAAATCTCTGGATGGACGTCACAAGTCTGGGAAAGTAGAGGGGAAAGGCTGAAGACAGGCACACTCTGTCCTGCCTGAAACTGACAATGTGGTTTGTGGGTGGGTATGAGAACAGGGGTGAGAGGGAGGAACAGAAGCTGAGAACCGGCCAGGCATGCACGCAGAGACCATTCTGAGTCCAGGTGCACCACTGGAAGACATTAGGCCAAGCAATGACAAAAATCTGACTTCCATATTCTTCAAAGAGTGTCACGTAAGCTCAGCCTGACTCTGAAGCTGCAATCCTCCTGTCTCAGTCTTTGCGTTCAAGTGTGACACCTATCCTTTGGGCTTGCAGACATACCCCTCAGGTAGAATACTCATCTTATCATAGAATTTACGTGCAGAAATGCAAACTGATTCCTTTCACAACAACTCTGAAAATCAGCAGAGATAACTTTTGTACATTGGGTATAAATTTATTCAAATACATGAGACTAGTTTTTCAAAAGAAAAATCAGGGTGTGGAAAGGACCTCCACTTTTCATTGAAATGAATGTTGAAGGGTCCCACAGGTTGCAAAACCCTTGGTTACCACTGGTGTTTGGGACTGTTTAGAATATCAATAATTATTTGCTCAATAAATTGATTTTCCTGTTTTTTTTTAATTAAAAAAAATCAAACTCTTCCCCTCATATATTTGAAGGAGTACTCTGGGACCAGACTGGTGTGTTTCCACCACACTGACAATTCCTTTCTCCAGGAGTCTTTGTAAATGTGGCCTGCCCTGTTCGGAGGGGGTAGGGAGGAACAAGCCAAGCTGCCTCCATGTGAGGCCAGGGCTATTCTTGGTTTTGCCACTAATTAGAGCACGCCCTCCTGCAGGTCACCGCACCTCACTTACATGGCTCTTTTCTTTGCTGCCCAATGGACACCATGATTCTTGCTCCCCTTCGTGGCTTTAGGACCTGCCTGAGCTCTGTGGGGTTGGGCGGCTCTGAGGCAGCTCTGCCAAGGATTTGTCTCATGTTTTGTTCACATGTAAAATATTACTATGTAAATTAATTGCACATTTAAAACTCCCATGTTCTTAGTTCTGTGTACTGTCATTTAAAACCCCTATTATGTAAGGAAATTTTAATTTTCTAATAGTTTCAGACTTACAGAAAACTTGTGAAAATAGTATGATTTCTCATTTAGTATACACCCGGTTTCTCTTAACCACCATTTTTAGATTGTTTTTCAGCAGTAAAATGCATAGGTTCACTGTAATGTAAGAAAACAAAAGTGGGGAAGCCTGCTTTCATTTTCTGTGATCTTATTTAGCTCGGCTCGCACCCTGGTGGGAGGCGAAGCATCTTCTATAACAAGATGTATCAGAATATTTCTTGGCTCCCAATAACAGAAAACTCAGACCAAGTGCCTTCCAGAGTGAAGAGGATTTATTATCTGAGAAGTGGAAAGTGTGGAAGCTGAGGAGTTCAGGGGGTTGATTCGGGGGACTCAGTGATGTCATAAGAGCCCCGGGCTATTCCTTTTGAATGCCTTCAAATCCTGAGCCAGCCGTGGCTCGTCTGCTGTCGCCCCTGCTCCTGGTAGCCAGATGGCACAGCAATTCATACATTTTCCAGATGCAACCGCAACCAGGAGAAAACGGACTTTGTGTCCTTCGTGATCAGCAAGGAAAACGTCTTCCAGAAGCGCTCCCCACTCGTCGCGGATGTTCTCTCAATTTTCTTTGGTGTCAGTTGCATGACATGCGCACGACGTACCAGCCACTGGTAGGGAAAGAAGGGGCTTGACTAGCTCAGAATGTCTGCGGGATGCCTGTTGGGACTGAGACTAGGGTTTTCTCTTTTCTTCCAGGAAAGCACTTGGCCATCCATCCTGCGGATAGCGGACACTTGAACAAAAGAAAGGCGGTGCAGGGTGGTGGCAAATGCTGAGAAAGTCGGAGGCAACGAGAACACCGTGAGCTCTCATACGGTAGAGGAAATTGAAATAATAGCAGATACCATTTGCTGAACATCATTCCAGAACCCAGACTGTAACGCCACCAAGGTGTATCTTTTCTTCCTTCCTTCCTTCCTTCCTTCCTTCCTTCCTTCCTTCCTTCCTTCCTTCCTTCCTTCCTTCCTTCCTTCCTTTCTCTCTCTCCCTCCCTTCCTTCCTTCCTTTCTTCTTTCTCTTTCTTTCCTTCCTTCTTTCCTTCCTTCCTTCCTTCCTTCCTTCCTTCCTTCCTTCCTTCCTTCCTTCCTTCCTTCCTTTTGGTTTTTCATACAAGGTTTCTCTGTGTACCCTTGACTGTCCAGGATTTGCTCTTTAGATCAGGCTGGCCTAGAACTCAGAGATTCTCCTGCCTCTGCCTCCCAAGTAGTGAACTGATTTATCTAATATCTCACTGGACAAATTGCTTAACATCAATGCGTTCCCATGACCCTGTTTGGAAAAGAGGTACTAGTGGCAGCTACGTTTATCAAGGGCCCCTGCACTTGGTCCTGTCATTAGCGCTTTAGATGCAGCAAATGTTTCAATCTTTACAAACTAAACTCAGGTGATACTATCTCCATGGTTACCAGAGAACATTTGGATCCTAAAGAAGAAAAAAAAATTGCTAAACTTGGAGGAGCTTGTGAAGGTTGGATCTGTGGGTGGATCCCTGTGTCTGGGGTGAGATTCCCAGTGTATCCCAGGGTCTGGGCTGAAGTTCCTAGACTCCAGGACTGGGCTTTGTCTCCTCTTTCATAGATGATCCTGCCTGTTTGAGTTAGAGGAATATTACCGACCTATCCCAGTTGGTTCAGTCCTCACTAAGGTAATATTTAAAATGCACTATCAAAATTAGCAATAAAGAAATCAGACTACGTATTCAATCATATAGTTAAATGAAAATACTATTCTCTTATGGAAGTGGCGGTGGGAGAAGAATAAAAGAAATGATTACCCCAAAATGATACTCTGTCACTAAGATCTGTTTCCACAGATCTCTAGCGAGACTCCTTTACTCGCTAACAAATGTTTGCATTATTATTTTTAATCTTATTTTATATGTATGGTGCTCTTTACTGCATGTGTGTCTGTGTACCACCCGAGTGAAGTGCCTATGGAGGTCAGAAGAGAGCACTGGATGCGTCAGAAAGGAGGTGACAAATGACTGAGAGCCACCGTGTTGGTGCGTGGAATCAGACCTAGACCATCTGCAAGAGCAGCCAGTATGTGGTACCACTGAGCCATCTCTCCCACCCCACATCAAAGTTAATGATATTCCTGGAGGCTTTAGACCCTTGACCGACCATCAAAGAATGCTGGGTTGCTACATAATAAATTACAGGGTTTTTCTTCTCTTGAAAGAGAATTAGCTTCCTTTTTAGTACTTGCAGAATTTAGGTGAAGGGTCAGTGTCTCTAGACATGTCTGATAAGTCAGTAAATTGGCTAGAAATTTCGACCACATATCTCTCGTGGAACAAAATGAGATTATCAGGGACCCTGTTCGGGTAATTCCCATGGTGTTTGCTTCAGTGAGGAATGCATTTGGGTGCAAGCAACAGAATTCCTAATGAATAGTAGTGGGGAAAGATGGGTTTGCTTTTTGCTCAGGTGTGAAGGATTGCAAGACTAACCTGGCTTAACAGTTCTGGTAATTTTTCCTCATGGTCACAGATGGCTACCGCACCTCTCACCTTCCCATCCAAACACTGAAAGGGTGGACATCATAGAAGAGGGGAGTCTTGCTTTCATCAGAGAAGAAAAACCTTCTGGGACATCATTGGAAGCGTTCACCCACTCCTGTGCAGTTTCAATGGTGCTGAGGGCTCAGTACTAGGCTCATCCTCCTGATGATGAAGTGATAAACTTCTTCCAGTCCAGCTGCATTCTGTTAGAGAGGATGGAGAGAAAGGGGATGTTGGGGGAAATAGAGAGAGAGAAGAAAGAGGAGAGAGAGCTCTTGGAGAGGGGAGTTTGTGGGACAGTAACTTGTCTCTGCCATGTGTCTTCTCTGTTCTAGGCAGGCAGGAACAGACAACTGCCTCTGTAGGATCCTCTCCTGAGGGCCTCTTTACTGTTCTGTAACTGACATAATGGATCCTCTAGGAAGCTACATGGGCCAGCCTAGAAGGAAGGGGCCAATCAGGATGTTTCTAGAAAGCCTTCAACGCCACCCTGGGGGAATTATGCTTCCTACAGCACCCAGAAGTCCCATCCCCACCATATTTTTGGAAACATAGACAAGCTTATAAGGGAAGGAGTGAACACTTTGGTAATGTCATAAACTTAAATGTGGCTTAGCTAACCACCAGGTCAAAGAGCTGGAGATATAGTTCACTATTAAACCACCCACCAGACCCAGGGCATAGCTCCCAGCATCACACACACACACAATTAAATACGTACAATCCATTAAAAAATCAGATCAGTGAATTTCAGGACAGTTTTAACAATTACCAGGCCAATGAATGCAATTTCATTTTGAACAAATTGAACAAATTTGCATTTGTTTCAATGCAAATCAGTCTGAAAACTTCAAATTTGAATACCAAATCTAACTTCTTTTCACACTATACATTAGATTCTGTGCAAAATGGACCCATTGCAAAGTCATTCCAAAGGACTGTTCTGGTCAGCTTTTACTTTGTGTGAGCAAAAGTAAAAACGAGATCTTTTTTTCCCTTTCCTTCTCCATTTCAAACTTTTCTCTGTTTAAGACAGGGTCTTACTACGTAGCTCAGGCCAGCCTTGATTTGCTGGCTTCCCGTTCCAGCCTCCTGGACGCTGCTGGGAAAATGGTGGTCTTATAGGTCTGCAAAACATCTGCGTGAGAAAGGGACATCGGGGACAGAATGGAACCTCAGTGAAGCCATCTACAACTTCTCCTCTAACTTGTCGCCTGTGACTGAAGCTGGTGGTGTGTGTGGGCCCCCTCAGTGGTGTTTCTGCACCCCTCTTCTCTGGGACGCATACAACAACCCTAACAACAGAGAGACATTTTCTGTATGTTGACTGCCGGTCAGTCTGGGTAACCTACCTTTGAATTTTTGTGGCTTGCTGGACATACATTTTAATAGTTCAGAAATATTTTTCAGTCTTCAGAGTCTAGAACGGATAAAGAGAAATCACCCAGTCTCTTTAGAAGCTACACGATGTGAGACTGGATTAGGCAGGCTCTCTGTGGAGAACGGAAGAGCACGCACATACCCAGAGAGTATGTCAATTGACTCAGTGGACTGTGCTCCCGACTGCTCAGTGACGGTGCTCCTGAAGTCCTTGTGACCCTCTCTGAGACTCACAGTTTGTTCCAGTGTTTTCAGCAGCCAGTGGGAAGCCAATTTACACCCTGCCACCACCGCACAGTTTTTATGAGGGGAGCACGGATGCTACTTCAACTGCTCAAAAAAAAAAAAAAATTGGCTTTCCTGTTGTCTGATGAGGTTTGTGTGGGGGGGGTGGTATGCTAGTGAAAGTTGTGTTTTCAAACAAACAAACCCTGAAACATTCCAAATAGTGTCACAATCATCAGAGAGAGAGAATCCAGAAGCAGGCCACTAATTTCCCCAACTTCCCTCAGTTTTGCCGGTTTTTTTTTTTTTTAAATAAATTCAGGTAACACCAATGCTTTTGTTTCATTGAATTAACAATGGCCTTGAGAAGGTGTTTCAGTCCCCCCAGAAAAGCTTCTCTGTGATGACAAACTCATGCATGTTTAGAGGTGCATGTGGTGCACAGGCCTTGGGCTGTCAATCACCTGCATAAGTACCGGCTGCTTCCTGCTCTGTCTGGCTGCTGAGGCTGTATTTATGGCAAAGGTTACTGTCACTATCAAAAGAAACACAGGCTGGCTGTCTCTGCGCTCCTCAGGAGCACAGGAATGTAAACTGGACATCTGTCTGAGCGAACAGCCAAGTCAACATGTGTCTACTCTCAGAGGGCAATCTCCTCCCGCTGTTCTCAGCCCCTGGCAAACAGTGTTCTTCCGGACGGGCTTCAGGAAAGCAGAAGGCAAAGGCGAGCTCTCCACTTCACAACGGCTGCTAAACCAGCACAAACAACACTGCTTTTAAATGTTGCACATCATTTGTGAAATATGCTTCGTGTGTGTGTGTGGTGTATGGTTGTGTGTGCACATGTGTATACAGGTACACTCACCTGTATGTACACACGTGAAGGCTACAGATCAACACCAGGAGTCTCGCTTTTCACCCTCCATCTTCATTTTTGAAGCAGAGTCTCTCCTTGACCGCGCAGAGCATCATAGCAGCTAGGGCCCCAGGATGTGTCTGTCACCACCCCTCTTCTCCTCCCCTCTCAATGCTGCGGTTACAGCACAGGTACCTGAACCAGCTTTTGTGTGAGCTCTGTGGCTCCAAGCTCAGATCCTCATGTACCAGCAACGAGCACTTTACCCACTGAACTGTCTCCCCAGGCCCTGAAATGGATCCTTCTATGTAGCAGTAATTTATTAATAGTTATATACTATGTAACGCAGCTATAATGCATGGTGATGCCAGTTTCGGAACAGACGTGATTTATGGTGTATTAAACACTAATCTTATTTAATCCCCGTAACAGGCATGCGTGATAGGTATTATTTCAGTTTACAGAGGAAGCTTGAAGCCTTTAGCAGGTAGGCTGCCTGCAAGAAGGAAGGCAGGGACTCCGGACTGATGCAGAGCTCGCTCGCCCCTGGGCTCACCTGACTAGAGTTCTAAAACTTTCTATGTTGATTAGGGAGTTGATGTTTCCTAGGGGTGATCAGTTATTTTAAATATAATGGTATCTTTAGAGTAAGAAAACATGGTAAATGCAACCGGAGATTTTTATCCCCCATCCCAGTGTAAGGAAGAAGCAATTAATTGTAGGTTGGCCAGAGGAAGTCTGTCTTCATTGTTTCTATGACATCCTTGGGCTGGAGGGCAATGTAAAGAACCTCGCTGTTAGTGGAGCACTAAAGGTTTTTGAATACTAAGGTGTAAATAAATGTGGATATGAAAAAAAAATCCCAGCTCTTATCTACTATAGAAATTTCAGTATCTGGGCAGGACCTACACGGTAAGGTTCAAAAGTGATTGCTAAAAATAAACCAGGCCCTTTTGTTAGTAAATCAGAAACATCCTTTAAGCTATTGGGAATTCTGCGGAGCAAGTGACAACGCTGTTGTCATTTGCTTTGCTGTTGCTGCGGTAAACACCATGGCTGAAAGCGCCTTGTGAGGGGGAAAGGGTTTTATTTCGGCTTGTAATTCTGGGTTACCATCCATCGCTGAGGAAGGTCAGGACAGGAACTCAAGCAGGAATGGAAGCAGCAGCCGTGGAGGAATGATGTTTACTGGCTCACGCTCCTACCCAGGCTCAGCTGTCTGTCTTAGCAGATACTGCATGCAGCTTCACTAGCCTAGGCAAGGTGCCGCCCACAGTCATCCGTGAAGACACTCTCTTTACAGACATGGTCACAGGCCGGTCTGATCTAGGTAGTTCCTCAATTGAAGTTCCCTCTTGACATGTGAGTCTAGGTTGTGCTAAACCAACAAAAGCATTATATGGTAGAAGACAAGACACACACAAGTGGTTAGGAGGGGGAAGTTCCGGCTTAGTCCCTCATCGGAAAGCCCTGTGGCTTTGAGCAGGACATATGAGCTCTCCTGACTTGTTTCTTCAGGCAAATGAAGCCTCTGGTGCCTTTGAATTCCAAAATCATGAGTTTAGGAGCCAAACTTCTTATCCTCGCTAATGAGCTGGGTTCCCTTTCTCCACGTCTCTTAAGACATTACAAGGAACCGGCTGGAAAGGTGCTTCCACCTTCGTGTGAGCTCCTTCATCCACCCTGTTCTCTTTCCTGCTTTTCCCCTTTACTTCGGAAGACACATTCAAGGATCATGAGGAAGCAAACAAGAGGAATATAATTAGTCAACAACTCAGTTTTCCTTGAAAACAATGGTCTCACATCCATGGGGCCACTTACTGCACTGTTTTACTGTTTAACAGCATATAGTTATTTATTCAAATACAGCAGGATGGCCTCAAACGCTTAGCCAAGGATGACTTTGAATTTCTCTGCCTCCTAAGCACTGGGTTTACAGGCATGCACCACCATGGGTTAAGCAATGCTGGGGATTACAGGAGCACTAGGTAAGTATTTGTGTCTTGAATAGCCTTATATAATCTAGAAATATATCAAGAATGCCGAATAAGATGGCTGGGTTTCATTGGTGCCTGCACTGTGGGTCAGATCTCTCCAGATGTTCATGGAAGCTCTTGAAACAGGTGCTACAAGTTTCCAGCACAAGAGGAAATAGAAGCCTCTGGCTTTCCCATGCTGAAACAGCTGAGTTCATGACTAATAAGGACGCACCCACTGAGTAGGCTGTGGATTGTATCTCTTCAAAGGTCAGATCTGACAGACATAGGACAGGGATACTTTCCCTAGAGCCAGCCAACCACTCTCGTGGCCTGGACGCATTTTGCCATTAACCAGACATTACAAGAGGAAGCAATGAAAAGCGCCAGTTTGAGGGACCCTGACACCACCCCCAGGCAGCCCCAAATCTGTGTGTGAAACACCTGATAGGATACTAAGGGCAATTATTTTCAAAATTGGATTGAAAACATAAAGGTAAGTCTATCTTTAAAAGAACAGTACAGTTTCTGATATCTTCATTTAGCGGTTCAGTGGATAAAATCTTGGGCTACTTTTTCGCAAATGTGACAAAATGATAATGAAGCCCCCTTAAAATTGAGCACGTCTCAAACACTATTCTTCATAAATTTGCCTTGAGATTTTCTGAGAAGTTTAAAGTAACTAATTCTTTAACATCAACATGTATGCTCCTGTGACTGTGTTTATTTTCTAGCTGAAAAGGGGAGAAGTAGCTCCAATTATTTGTGTGATGAAAGTGAGGACGCATTCAATACAAATCTAGCAATCACTTCGTCATCTAACACTTACTGAACAGTTCTCTGTACCAGGAATCTTGATAGCACCCAGAGCATAGAGAAGTCACCAAAACAGATGTGATTTCTGCTCCCTGAAGATCATTATCTAACTGGAGATCTTACATTAAACAAACAGCAACTAATCTGACGGTTAAGATACTTACTATGCACTCAAGTTCATGTTCGTATTTCAGTTAACTCAAAAAAGAGCTATGGCTTCCTGTAAAGTGTTAGTGCTTTGACTGGATTTTGATGCCTTCCAGAAGAATTTTAATAAAAAAAAAATCAGAAAGTCAACCCAGACATACTAAATTACTTCTGAATGAATTTATGTTGGATATGAAAAATAACTAAGGCCCCTCCCCCTCAAGCATCAGCGCAAGTTATTCTAGCAATACCTTTAAGCAACAGCAGTTTCCAGGAGGATTAATGGCCGTTCTAGTTTAATGGTCACTGGCTTCATGTTTGGCCCTCAATTAAATGTTGAACTTCAACTGTTATTACTTAATTGACGTGGTTATATTTCAGGCCAGCCTTTCACAGTGACCTTCCTTTAAAAAAGCGAAGGTGATCTGACCCAGTAGTGTGGGCCACCAGTTGCACCCGACATGGCTACCTTCATCCTCCTTCACTGGGAACGTGGCTACACTCAGGTCTCTCAGGTTTGCTGTCACGAGCCTAGTTCCCATCAGCCTTGTCTAAGACACGAGACCGCTCAGAAGAAAGCCAAGTGAGGGAAAAGGAAAGAGAAACATAGCTATTGCCTTGTTAAAAGGCCAAATAAGCCCCACTAAGCGTAGGGGGTAGATCTGGTTCAGCCAATACTTTGAGGACGTAAGTATGGTCAAGTTATGCTCCTGTAAAAAAAAAAAATCAATTATATGTATCTTTTCTGTACAAGTGACTTTAAATGTTTAGTTGGTGTGGGTAACTAAGTAAAAACTACAACCTTTGTCCTCACACAGGAAGCACAAGCTACACTCACCTAATCAATGATTTGGCTTTTATATAAAGTAGGCATGGCACCAAGATTGAACCCGGCTACACTGACTGAAACAAATCAAGGCACCAAGCGAGCACTTCCTGCCCCCACGTATTGTAGAGACGTTTTAAAAGCTCTTTGGAATTACTTTGATCAAGCTTTGAAATCATTTTAGTGGATGACTATTGTATGAAATCTGTAATTTATAGTGCTTGACCTCAGCGGTCCTTTGTCTCACGGCCATCTTCCAAACAATCGCAGGAAAGCACAAAACACAAGGGGGACGCAGGCCTTTCTGGTTATTATTTCATTCATAATCCCATCTTCCTCACTTAACCTTTAGGATCAGGCATGCTCTTCACCAAACGGCCTCAGATTGGGTTTCCTAGTGGCAGGAGGGTCAGGAAGATGATTAGCCTGGCTCAACTGTGTCACGCATGACCCTTCCTTGACCTGAGAGTGCTTCAGGTTGAGATAGGCAGCCTGTGCTGGTGCCCCCGTGGTGACACGGCGGGCACACCCATTGTTTGCCTGGTAAATTTCCCCTGACTTTGTTCCTTAACCCTAGTCAAGAATGTGCCCAGGGGAGAGCATCTCTTCCCATTCTTGTCACCGAATAGCTATTCTGTGAAGCAGTCTCCTCTCAGAGACATGGGCCATGGCAAGCTGCCCCACATAATGGAGTGAAGTGACGCACCGAGCCAGACAGAAATTTTCCTATTTTAATTCACAACTATGATCAGCTGAACCCAATCATGTGGGCTCAAACACACTGTAAAATCTTCCATGCCTTGGCTTCTTTGGAGATTTATTTTATTTTATTTCATTGAGACAGAGGCTCACACTGTAGTCCTGGCTGGCTTGGAAACTGTTATATCAACCAGTTTTTGGCTTTGAACTCATAGATTATCTGCCTGCCCGTCCACCAAACGCAGGGATTATTGACATTCATCGCCATGGCCAGCTTTGTTGGCTCCTTTTGCCAAGCATTCACTTAAGGCATAAATCTCATAGGAAATACGCAACTTTATTCTGAGTAAAATGCAGTAGGGTCCTCCGGGTGCTGGTGTGCACCCTGGGGTGGTGGCCTGTGACGTGTGCGTCACTTTTACTTGGACAGATTGAGTCAGTTGCTACTTCACAGGGGTTTTGAGATTTATCTTGCTTCAGGGATCATTGTCTACAAAGAACAAAGAGGTGAGTGGGAAGGCGTATCCACATGGATGGAAACTCAGGAGGGTGAAGATGACCAGGAAGGAAGAACACACAGCATGCTGTAGATTTCATCTAACTGAAGCTCTGGGCCTGAAGCAGGTCCAAGAGCTCAAACATCAATGATCTTGGTTCTGAAGCAGAAAGCAAACAGTGGGTGTAGCTCCCTAGGGAGAGTCAAGGCAACTAACTGTTCACTTTGGTGCTGTGTGTCAATTAGTGGAGCCAGCCAGGGGACTATTTAGGTCTCTAAGCATCAGGGCTCTAACAGTCTCCTCCCTGGTGGCTCTCATGAGTTAATGCGATCCCCAAAGACAAATCACCCATTATGTTTTTCAGAGCGGCAGCAAGCCTTGCTGGTGACGAGCAGGTCCACACTCCTACTTAAAATGAATACTGTTCCTAGAGGTGGACTTTCAGAACCCTGAACCTGCTGTCGTCTGTAAAGTTTACACACACATGCTGAAGGGGAAAGAAAGAGTCTCAATTGCTTGTGTTTTTAAGAAGGGGGAGAGAAGGATAAAGGGGAGGAGTCTACGCAGGCATCTTCGAATGTCAGGTGGATTGGCTTTGTTCCGTGCCGACCGCTCTCCACTCTTCACAGGGGTCTGATGTGTTTGTGGGTGCAGTTGTGTAAGTCTCTGTGGCAGAGGGAATGCCGCCCAGAGCTTTGTTTTACTCATATTCCTGCATCCTGACTTGGCACGGTTCATCAGCACAGTGTACAAAATGGTCCACAAAAATATTAACGATTTGGCTTTAACATTAATGTTCTAATGATGACAGCCATAAAAGGAAGCTATCCCATCACTGCTGGCCCGGGGCTGATGTTTGGATTGCCTACACTAAAAATAAAAAGAAATAAATAAACAAGCAAGCACATGTAAGAATGCTGTATGGCTAAGCATTTTTTTTAAGATTCTTTTTAAAAAAATTTATGTGTATGAGCATTTTGCCTGCATGTATGTATGTGTACCATGTGCATGACTGGTACCCATGAAGGCCATTGGATCTCTTTGTAATCAACTGGATTACAAGTAGCTGCGAGCTGCCACGTTGGTGCTGGGATTGACCTGGGTCCTCTGCAAAAGCAGCAAATGCTCTTAACTGCTGAGGAAGCGACCAAGGGGTTTTAAGCTTCTCACCTGGGAGCGACATTCTTTCTTTTCCACATGTCTCTAATTCAAACACAGCAGGCATACGGATCACACTAGTTTCGGAGTAACTCATAATCTTACCACAGAATGTAATTTACTGTTGGTTGCTTTCTTGATTTGAGGGGCCCAACTGGGAAGCTCCACTCATAAATACAAGGGAGCGTCTCTGTTGGGGCTACCAGAACGTTTTCGTAATGTCAGGGCCCCATGTAGAAGAATCAACACAAACGCAAGCACCTTTGGAGCTTTTAAATTTTACTTGTGCACGCTCACCATAAGTTAGGCTAATGTTAAAACAAGTAAATCTTTGACAAGGGCCTAGCAGGATATTCTATATCAGTGCAGATACATGTAATTTACTGTAACCCATACCCCCAGCCCGCCCTGACCCCCCGCCCAAGACAAACAAAACCAGTGGCTTAGGGCATGCCGTAAAACCAGATTTTAACATCTTTCTTTAAAGCATGTGTAGAAAGGCAATGTAGTCGTGGTCTCAAATCATTCGATTCATACACAGAACCCGCCTGATGCTTCCTGACCGCTCACCCTTCTCGCCTGTGATTTACAGCAATCTCCCGGGAGAGCTTAACATCCTATCTTGGACCTGCCACACTTGTGGCCTTCGGCAGGAAGGCGACTGGCCAAGTTTTTCACCGATGCAGGCACAAAAGGAACCCATCAATGTGTACGGCTTAAGGTGTTTCCAAAAGTCTTGTTTTTGCTTCTCAAACTATCTATTCAACATTCTAAAAGCTACACTTCACAGCACCGGGGCAAAGATGTTTTACTAAATAAACTTGGGGGAGGGGGTGAATACAGATTAGTTTTTATTTTCCAAAAGATAGGTTTAGAATTATTTTATTGATGTTTTGCTTCTGACTGAAGTCTGGTTTGCAGTATATAAAAGTGAATAAATTAAAGTGAATAAAATACAAAATCTCTTTTATTTTGATTATTTAA
This sequence comes from Myodes glareolus, assembly GCF_982192425.1. NCBI lineage: Eukaryota > Metazoa > Chordata > Mammalia > Rodentia > Cricetidae > Myodes > Myodes glareolus. The sequence goes on from NC_142035.1 coordinate 63,112,201, forward strand.
AAACCGCTCCAGGATTATTTTCTGGTACACTTAATTCATTCAAAGCTGATTATTTATAATGTCTAAATTATTTGAGTGCTACACAATTATTTGGTATAAAATGCAAACACAAGGCAGTACACATGAATATACTTTTTAAAAATATCTCATAAAAATAGTGGCCAACATTGTATAGGCCAGCAGTCCTGTTCAAAGGGCTGCCGTCGACAGGGAGGCTTAGCTTTAGTACTTGGCCTCATGCAAGCCAAAGGAGCTTGGTTTGCATACACAATTTCACTCATCCTCTCAGGCGACGTCAGTGAAATGTTTGGGGTCCGAATAAGCTTTATGAACAGAGGACATTATCGTCAAGGGGGACTTCTGCAGCTTGGCTGGATGCCACACAAGTCAGGAGGCCATAAGTTTCCACAGAAGTCTCTGTCCCGCTCTGCTGAGCTCCAGGTAAAAAGGCACACATTTTAACAGACTTCCTGTCTCCAGATTTCCTAGATTTGTGCTAGGTAATACTCCCTGATGTTAGTGCAACACCTAGTCTCAGAGCGGCCAGGCAGAGAAAGGAGGGCGAGGTGGTAGAAGGAGGTTTAGAGGGAAAAGAAGGGACTGGCTGACAGGGAGGGGAACTGGAAAACCCCACCCTTCGGTCTCCACACCTTTCCTTCTGTTCAGTGTACAAGGAGAAAGCATCAGGAAGGAAGCAGGATTATGACTATCTATAAACTAAGCTTGTGTCAGAGACGGAGATGCTGATAGTGAGCGGTTATGTCCGGAGTTCTCCGCTATTCCCATCAACCAGGGCTGAAGGAAAGCAGACCCTTTTGATATGTTTGTCTAGCGAGGTAGGGCTGAGACGGCAGCAGCCAGGGTTCAGCTCAAGTTCAGGGCAGATGTTGCCAGGAGTTTATACTGCAGGAAAGCAGCATTGCTTCCGGCTTCTCTTCCAGGATCCTCGGGGTCAAGCGGTGCTGTGGCCTAGGGTGACAATGTCTGTGGGGAAGCAGGCTTTGAGCAGGATGCCCCTTTCCCGGTTGCAGTCCAGTTCCTGGATAAATCCGTACCAGTAGATGACCAAGCCAGGTCCGAACCTGCAAAGACATCAGAAAATGTCACAGACATCTTGGAGGCACAGAGGAAAGACAGTTGTGTATAACTATACCAGCTTGCTTCGGTCGCTATCGCGATGACGGCAGCAGCTGAGTACAGACTGAAGCGTCCACTTAAAGCAGCTGTTGCTCCCTGACAGACCAGTTTGCTTTCCAGCAGCCCAGCTGGTCTCAATTCACCTATAACATCTTTATACAGACCAGGGGTATGAGCTGCGGCAACCGCTTTTCAGCCGGGGAAGGGTACAACTAAAGAAGCATCGGTGACGAGCTGGGGACACCTGGCTCAGGGAGGTCGGGCTGTAAGATTTCCTGGTACTAGTTCACAGGTTAAACTTGCTTACTTTTGAACAAAAGAAGGAAAAGAATGTTTGAACAACTGGGCATGGTGGTACATATTCAGTATCACAGCACTCAGGAGGTGGAGGCAGGAGGAGGATTATCAGCTTGAAGCCAATCTGGGCTGTAGAGCAGGACACTGTCTCAAAAAATAACTTAAAACGATAGGATGGATTAAGGTTCTCTCTGGCTATCGTGTTTAATTCAAGTACCAGTGTGGCCAGAAATATGTCTTGTTACTCACTATTTCTAACTTAAAAAAAAAATCTGCATGGCAAACTAAGACACCTCAAGGAGACCTCTACCCAACACTCCATCTCTGCACCGCAACCTCTGCATGGAGGTGGTGCGCAATCTGACTGGACGCTCCCGCAGAAACCAGGGATAGTCACAGAGATTTGTGACCAAGTATGGCCAGACAGCCAAAGGCTTCAAAGTCCAACAAGCTTACGCTGTGCCCCCCTGAGTTATCTTTGGTTTTGTCAGCAGTCACCGCTCCCTGCCAGGAAGTGGCCCTACTGACGACTTCACCCACCAGGAAGTTGAGACCTTTAGGCTGGGTTCATAAAGATGTAATCACTATCAATCACTGGCACAGAGAGACGGTTTGCACGTCAGTTTCGCGTTTTCTCTATCAAGAGTACTTAATTAGAGGGCGGGACTACTCTTGGTGTCGGATTGCAGGAATTGTACAGTGAAATCATAAATTACGAGCGCCGAGTTGGTGAAAGGGTGTGTAAAAACAGAGCTGCTTTCTGTATTCTAATATTACAGTGGGTTGAGCCATGCTAGGCCAAACGCTTTTTCCTTCCAGGATTTATTATCTGCCGTGGTGTCCTTGCCAAAACTAACAGTTCAGGATGGGCTGAGAGACATTGCCATGCACAGGACCAAGTTCAGGTGGATGTCATGGGCTGGCTTATTTGGGGATTCACATCAGTGGGTTAGCCCAGTTGTACCCAAGACTAATTTAGCCTTTTTGAGTCTCCTCTGAGGAGGAGCAGTCTTCTGAAGTGGGTCCTGTGAGTTTAGGGCAGGTGGGGGTGCTCTCTCATTCCTCAGCTTGCCAACTTTGAGTTAGAAGGATTAGATTCCCTGTGCACTGGATGTGAGCGCCAAGACTTGAATACCCAAGCTCATAACTGGACAAGAGCCGGCTTCCACTTAACAAATTGTTTCTTAGCAACTAGCAACCTTAATCACACACACACACACACACACACACACACACACACACAAACACACACACACACACACAGAGAGAGAGAGAGAGAGAGAGAGAGAGAGAGAGCGAGAGAGAGAGAGAGTCAGTCCATAATGGAAACATAATCCATTTGATAGCTTTACTTCATAAACTGTTCTGAGATTTGTGTCAAATCTGGTAAGCCTTGATACAGGCATTCCTGAGGCCCTCTCAATAGGCCCTAAACCACCCCACTGTAGTATACCCACACCAAGGCTTCCATGCATTGGATAGCAAGCTCCACACGTTTCTCTGCTTTATTAGGCAGCCACTCTGGAGATCGCAGTGTTCTTCAGAAAGGCACGAATATTTTTACTAAGGAAGCAAAAGTATGATCCAACCAGTCATGGAGAAGAACAAAAGAATATATGGGAACTGTAAAAAACAAGCCCTGTATTTTAAAGATTTAATAAAACCAAAACCACACATCACCAGCAGCGAGCGAGCACAGCAGCCCGCGCTTTCCCTGAACAGTTAAATCACAAGCCAAAGGACTTGGAGCACGGCAGCTCTCTATGAATATGGCACTTTCTCGACAGAGAGGCCAGGCTGGGGAACAACTCGATGCTCAAGGAAACGGCTTGCTTCACTTGTGAGGCAACAACTGATATCTGGCAACCCACAAAGGTTTCGGCAGGACTGTGAACCGATCATCTCAAATAGCAGTTCATGACCAGGATTCCGGGGAGAGAGCAGCCTGGAACTGGTGTAGTCATTTTTTTTTTTTTTTGGCAGGACTTTACCATCTATCTGTCTTCAAGGCTCCTGTGGGAGTTAGCAAACACCAGGGCTTCCATGAGCTCAAAAGCTGATGGTTTTGTCTGATTAAGTAGAAATGAGTACACACGAGTTCTTCAGTATGCACTGACTGCGGGAGGGCTTTTACATACAGGCTTCATAAGTGACAATGATAATACGGATTTTAGAACGTGACAAAGCTGGAACTGTAACGACAGAATCTCTTCTGGCTTTGCCTCCCTGTGCTTCTCTGACCGGTCTCCAGCAGCTCAAGGTCCAGGGATTATTAGATTTTGGCAAGACAGCCCTTGGGCAGAGTAACCTTTAGGACGGAGCTGACCACATCGAGCCAGCCTAAGCTACTGTGTGAGACCATGTCTTAGAGACAAAACCAAACCACAGCAGAACCTGGACCTGAGGATGCTCTACCGCTGGTGCTGAGCCTCTGCTGCTCGGAGGCCCTTGTTGCCTTTCCAGGGCTGACCATGATTTCACAGTGCTATTCTCATGGTCTTCAAGGATTCCCCAATGCGCTCAGGTTCCCTTGAGGAGCAGACACCAGGATGAGAGTCACCACTGAACAAGTAAACCTGTTTACAAAAAAACACCACCAAACTGGTAAATTTAATAAATACCTCTTAAGAAAGATGGGTAAGTCAAGAGCCACCTGAGACCTTGCGGACACATAAAGGGGACTTATTACTAAATAATGTCAGCTTCACAAGGGTGCTAAGTGTTTTTTTCTGGTTTCTGGCTACTTTAGAGTACTTACAAACATTAAGTAGGAAACTTGGTGCCTAAGTCTCCTATGGTGTGGGAGAATTGTCTGTATTCTGTCAATCATATTTTAATAAAATGCTGATTGGCCAGGCAGGCAGTATAGGCGGGAAAGCCAGACAGGAAGTAGGGGTAGAGCAAAGAGACTGGGAGTATTCTGGGAAGCAGGAAGCAATGGTGTGGGAGAATTGTCTGTATTCTGTCAATCATAATTTAATAAAACGCTGATTGGCCAGGCAGGCAGTATAGGCGGAAAAGCCAGACAGGAAGTAGGGGTGGAGCAAAGAGACTGGGAGTATTCTGGGAAGCAGGAAGCTTCCAGTTCTGCCCAGACCACCGGAGAGGAAAGATGTAAGCTGCCCTGCTGAAAAAGGTACTGAGCCACATGGCTAAAGTAGATAAGGATAATGGGGTAACATAAGTTATAAGAGCTAATAAGTAGCCAGAACTAAGGGCCAATCAGCTTTATAACTTATAGAGATCTCTGTGTGATTGATTTTCTCTGGGACTTGCCGGCTATGGGGTACCGGGTGGGGACAGATACCCCAACAAGCCGGCCCTCATGTTACACTCCTAGGGATTGCTCTCTACTTCCTCATTTGATTTTTCTGTCTGGGACCCTGGTGAGGGCAAAGACCGTGTATTCTCTCCATCCATACCCTCAATGCTTCACAAGACAGGGCCTAGCTCATGGCAGACACCCGCTGGGACAAGATGGAGGGTATGGTCAGCAACAGAGGCCCCAGACAGTTTAGTACTGGCTGCTGCATCAGCGGGGGTCTGGAGACAGCAGTGGTGGTGGACTCAACTTGACATCATTGGGAATGGCCCGGAATGAGCACATTGATGGTGCATGTACAGGTCACAGTGACAATGCATACAGCGATGTCTCTTCCAGATTGAACTACCTAGTCACATGATTCCGCAGTGGGAAATTCCACAGCTGATCTTGTGGTATGGGTTGTAGTAAAAGCAGAAGCACTACAAATATGTTTTAAAATTACCAGTTGGACAGTGGTGGCGCACGCATTTAACCCCAGCACTTGGGAGGCAGAGGCAGAGGCAGGCGGACCTCTGAGTTGGAGGCCAGCCTGGTCTAAAGATCGAGCGCCAGGACAGCCAGGACAACACAGAGAAAACCATGTCTCAAAAAACAACAAACAAACAAAAAATAAAATAAAAATACCTTCAGGCTATCTGTAGAAAGTATATATAAAGGACATAGAAAGCATACATAAACTTTGTTTAGACTTGTATCTCATCCCAAAAGATACCTTATATACATAAGCAAATGTTCAAAATACCTAAAGAACCTGGAACAAATCTGGAACACTTGTGATTCCAAGTACTTAGTATATGGGATGCTTACACTGTATTAATGCTTTCATAACATTTCCAGTGCGATATATACTCATAAACATTTTTAACTTATGAACTCATTTAGTTCTTGTGCTAACACCATGATCTAGATTCAAGTTTATGCCTTGTTCTACAAATGAAGACAAAAAGACAAAAAGTCATTTAGGAGTAGTTCCTTAAGAGCTCACGACTAAGAAGTGGAAAAAGACCAGAACTGGAGCCCCGGCTGTCTGTGACAGTACGAGCAGCAAGCACAGGGTCCACTGACTTTGTACGATGAGAGAGGAGAGGAACTGAACCAGGAAAGGGGAAGTGCCTTGGTGCCAACTAGACTCTACCAAGAATGCTGTGGACAGGTCTGGGGCCATATTTATAGAGAACAGCTGCCAGTTCCCACCTGGGACTGACTTAGAGGAGAATCCTAGGGTGTCTGGGGAAGATGCCAGGGCCACAGCACACGTATGACCTAGACACAAACATAGTATACCAACATGGTCTTAGCACACAAATTCAAGAGGCCTCTTGGGGAGTTGATTTCTGTCGTGCCCCCCGCCCTTTCTCTCTCTCCATCTCACGTAGCTCAGGCTGACCTTGCTATATACCCCCAAAACGACCTCCATCTCTCGATGCTTGCGCCTCTATCACCCAAGTGCTGAGATTATAGGTGTGAGCCACCATTCTGAACTCTAGGCCATGCTCTGAAGGGCAGAACTAGGGAAGTTTTAAGATAGCTAAGTTTCAGATTCTCATTTAACACCCCTGCAATGGAAACATCTGAAAACACAGGTGAGCTGTCCTACAGAACAGTGTGAACGGAGCTAATGATCAAGACTCAGCTCTCGCTGATGAAGATGTTCAAAGGGCTGTAGCTGTAGTTTAGTCGGCCAAGTCCTGGCCTGGCACACATAAGGCCCTGAGTTTGATTCACTGTACTATATATACAAGGTATATTGGCACATGCCTATATAACCGAGGTACTTAAGAGATGAAGGCAGGACGATCAGGTGAAAGTTACCAATGGCCATACAGAGAGTTTGAAGCCAAGTTTGGGCTACGTGTCTCAAAAGAGTAAATGAGCCAATACATACAAATTATGAATTTTCACACAAATCTTCACAGGTGGCCTTCTTTGGAGAAACTAACTGATCTATGTCCAGACACAGGGGGCTCAGTTACTGACACCACTCAGATATGACTAACGTCCTCAGACTGCCATGGTCTCCACTCTTCTCTGTGACTCCAGGATGCCAAAGCTCACTTGTGTCGTGGAGTTTCTAGAAAGACGAGTTTCTTCACACTCTTCACTGAGTGTGCAGAAGCACCGTGGAGTTCTCAAAAATGTTACCTATCAGGAGAACTCTGTGTGAGCTGCTCTTGTGCCGCCTTTTGCTGCTTCTGTCACCCGCTGGGCTCTTGTGGCTCTCGGAACGCTTGGCCCTATTCTAGGCTGCAGTCTGGACGTTCTCAATCCGACCACTGACCCTCAAGAGGCTGTGAAAGGAAGGAAGGAGCAAGGTATACTCAGACTACTGTGTTCAGTTCGGGGGACTCTATCACGTGCTATCTTAAAAACGTTGCCAGCAGAAGTCGCAGGAGCTTTCAGTCACTCTGTTTCTTCTAAGTAGGCAGGACGGAAAAGCACAGCTGTTAGCCTACGGAGGGCAAAACTGTTTTTGTTTATTTTGAAGAAGATCCGCATACCCGTTCTAATTGGTTCCACTTCGTTCTGTGGCTGGCTGTGTCTTGCACAGGTGAGCAGCATCCAGAGAGGAAGCCCTGTGATACGGGTAACACTCAGTCACACCGAAGACGTGTGAAAATTCTTAGCACTGTTGTAACTAACCTGTCCCTGCACGTATGGCTTGTCCTCACAGTCAGAGTGAGTCGAAAGGAAAGTCATTTAGCAACTGCATCAGGCCCCATCCAGGACTCCCTCTACCGACAGCAGGCTCACCAGTGTCGGGGGCAGGGAGAAGGGAGGCGCTGGCCATGGAGCTGGAGCAGAGGAGACATGCTGTCACAGGCACGCATCCCTAATGCCCCCAGTGCGCTCTGCCTGTTGAAGCTCAGGCCTTTGTGTGGTCTCCACCTACACTTGTCACTTTTCTGCTGCTGTGACCAAACCCCATGACCAAAGTAGTTTACAGAAGGAAGGGGCTTTTCGGACTTATGGTTCCTGATGGGGAAGGGGTCATCATAGCAGGAGCATGGCAGGAAGCAGTAGGCATGGCTGCTGGAACAGGATGCTGAGGGTTCACACCTTCAAACACTGGCATGAAGCAGAGAGCGGGAACTCGAAGAGTCTAAAACTCTTGGGAGCCTATCCTTGGTAGGCTTGGAAGATCTCCCCAAACAGTGCCACCAACTGGGACCAGGTATTCAAATACATGAGCCTGTGGGGAGCATTCTCACTTGAACCCTAGAGCACACTGCAGAGACGGATGGATCTAAGGATTTGTTTTAACAGTAAGAAACGTGATAGGATGTCACCTCTAGGATTAAGTTGCACAGGCTGGGATCTCTGTTTTGCTGAAGCTCTCTCTAGTGCCTCTTTTGCTTGTATGTTGAAGGCAGCGGCTATGTGGGAGATGCTCACACGATGAGGAACTGAGCATGGTCTCAGCCACTCAGGAGGTGGAGAAAGGGAAAGGCCCAGACTATCTTTACATGAGGCTCACACTGCACCGCTACAGACTGGGAAAGACCAAAGCAGGCCTGCCGAGGAGCTGGCGGTGTGATGTCTAGAGCCAAGCTGTACTTCTAGTCCTACTTCAGAGAGACTGTGAGAGATGTGTGTTATTTTTAGCCGCAGTCTCAGAGACAACAATTTGCTATGCGGCAATAGACAGCTAACACAAATATTCACTGTAGATTGGAGGCTAAGCATCCACCAACTTCCACTCTCCACATATGCAGCAGGGAGGGTCCTGGTGGTACAGATTGGCTTTTCCAGTCACAGCTGAACCTTGAATTCATACAGAAGGAGATTATCAGTACGTACCAACTACACACATGCAGGCAAGCCCGTTACTGAGCAACTCTGTGTCTTCTGCCATCAGAGCTTCTTGGCTGTGCACCAGCCCCATCCTTGCTGCGTGTCTGAGACGCTGGTGTTACCCAGGGAGGGGTTCCTCCACGTTTCTTCCTGTTCTGTAGTTTTGTTGTTACATTCGGCCACGGAGTTGCTAAAGCTGCAAATGTGTTGGTGGCGAAAGGTGGGACCCTCAGTCGGCTGAGGTCAATGGCTGCTGACGATGGGGGTGGGGGTGGGGGATGGGGGGGTGGAGGAGAGACATAAAAAGCCGCAGCAGTGACAGCTCATGGCTGCTCCGTTTTGGGGGCAGACTTTGTCTCTCTCAGCAGATGCTGGGGACAGTCTAGGAAAAACAGATGCTGGGGACATTTTGTTCAATTTTAAAAAGGCAGTGAAAGCTGCAATGTATTTTTAAAGACTGTCACCAAGAGCATATTAACAACGGTCCTTCAGTGAGTAAATTCTTCGTTTTCCAGAAAAGCCGAGCTATCCTCAGATGGTCCTGGGTGGCTGTAGACAGCGAACGCGCCATAGAAGATGGGATAAACCCTATCAAGTATGCTGTTCAGGTAAAGGTTTTCTATAACTACTTGGGAAATCCACTCCACCAGAAAACGTGGGTCCCTAATTTCGGTAAAACATGCTTCCTCTTTCTCATCTATGGGTCTCCCTGTTGTGACTCTCCACTACTCTGAAATGCAGGACTCTTCAGATGGCTTCTAATAACTTAAAAGGAAAGGGAAGGCCTACCAGTTCTCTATGTATGCATGTCCTTGAGGCAGTGCTTTCAGAGAGGGTTGGAAAAAAAGGATAAAAGAACTTAAAGATTTCTGATCATTATATTCAGTGTCATTTGGCCAAATTAGGACAGTTAGTTCCCAAGTGGGCTTTTGAAGTCCGTTGTAGTAATATTTCATTTGTATTTTAATCAATAAAGTTTGCCTGAAGTTCAGAGAGTAAAACAAGTGCCTTGGTCAGCCTCACAATCAAGGAAGGCAGTGGTGACACACACCTTTAATCCCAGTAGCCACACCCGTTTGCTATAGAAACTGGGTGGTAGTGATGCACGCCTTTAATCCCAGCTCTAGAGAGGAATATAAAACGGGAGGAGAAAGCTCTCAGTCTCAGTCTCATTCTGAGATTCCTGAAGGCAGGATCGCCATTTCAAAATGAGGTAGATATAAGAGTCAGTGGTTGGCTGTTTTGCTTCTTCAGGTTGAACCCCAATTTCTGTCTCTGGATTTTTATTAATTGTGCTACAGTCAGTTTAATATTTTTATTTCTAAAAATTTATTTTGGGCAGAAGTTTGACCAACTATGTGATCGTTAGAGTCTACTTAAATATTTACATACCTATAGCAATTTCCATAATCCCAAACAAAGGCATTTAGTATTTGTTTAACACTTACTTTGCAACAGGTGGTATTTCAAGCCTCTCTACATGTTCAAACCAACTGAACCTCGCTGCAGATCTACAAGGGGCTGTGCGATCCCTGTGGTGCTTTGAATGAGAAATGTTCCCCACAGCCTTGGGCATCTGAATACCCGGACCCGGTCCCGGTCCCGGTGAACGGCGCGGTTTGGGTGTCTAGGCAGTGAGGACTTGCTGGAGGAATTACTTTACCAGGGGCAGGATTTGAGGTTAAGAAGATTTCCTAACTTCTAGCTTGTTTTGTGGTTGCCATTGAGGATGCCAACTCTCAACCATTCCAGCTGCTATGTCTGCCTGTTTCTTTGCCACTCCGTGGAAATGGCGCTGGGCCAAGGTGCTTTATCACAGCAATAACAAAGTAACTAACACAGTTGTATTCATCCTACAGATGGAGAAATGTGGACACTAGAAGTCCAGGCTGAGTCTAAGCTGGCTGACTCGATAGGTTGCTCTGGTAATGACTACACTATACTGTCTCTCATTATGTCTTGTGTTTATACAAGAATTTATAACAGTGATTCAACTTTGAAAAATATTTACAACACCTGGAAAAAACAGAAAAGCAGAGGTGACACATTAAGAGCCAGTACAGGGCTGTGGAGCCATCTGTCTGGGACTCTTCAGTAGTTTTTACATTAAAGAGTTTGCCTAGCTACTCACTCAGACTTGAATCACTTTGTTAAGGAGTGCACAGAAAGGGCAACCTTTAACTCAGGTGAAAAAAGAAAAACAAAATGATTCCATTTGAAGAGTGTGAAAGCCCCTAATGATCAGGAGGATGTAAGCTGGGGAGAGCCACTGTGTCCAGTTCAAGGGAAAAAAAATGCTTCCCTGGCAAAGGGACTCAGCAATGCAGTTCCTAACCTGAGTGGATCAACAGAATAGAGGGCTGAGGGAAGGTTCACCAGGCTGAGCGAAACAGAAGCCCAAGGAAGCCTGAGAGGTGGAGTTTGCTTATTTGTCTCTTCCAGAGAAGGTCCAGGCTTTTGGAAAGGGTTAGTATTGTGAATTCTAAAGTCCCATTCTTGTCTGTCGCTGTCTGTCTCTCTGTCTGTCTATCTACCTACCTATCCCTCCCTCCCTCCATCCATTTGCTCCTATATCTAGCATAGAGATGGAGCTTATGTTTGTGTCATTAAATTGCTGGATCTGTGTTCTCAGTTCAATGATAGAAAGACACACATATATATGTATGTATACATGCACACATGCACGCATGCCTGTGTGTGTGGGAGAGAAAGAGAGAGAGAGAGAGAGAGAGAGAGAGAGAGAGAGAGAGAGAGAGAGAGAGACTGACTGCATATTTAGAAACTGGAGCTTCAAGTAAGCTTCAGTTGAGGGATGGCAAACAATAGTATGGCTGGTTAACTTTAGTCAAGTTTCTTTCCATGGGAATCTTTGTCAAATAACAATAACAATCTAGTTGTACTGATTAAAATCTTTGTTTCCAGCCCAAATCTTCTATTTTAATTCATAGCCAAACAGAAAATTTCTTCTAAAGGAGTGGAACAAAGCCAAATGAAAGTTAGAAATAGTGGAACATCAGGGAGTCATACATGCGATACATATGCACATACATGCTTTTGGTCTCATTCCGAGTGACTTGTGAGGGCTACGCTATCTTCGGAGATGTGTGCAGACATGTGCTTGTGGGACACGGCCTGTTTCAGAGTCCAAGGATCCGCATGTGGTTCTTATGAAGACTTTGTTTTCAAACACATAGTTCAGGATGAAGGAGAAATATAAAACATCTTGTAATTGTTTTAAAATAAACTCTTATGCCGTTTATTTAGTTTTTAATCTGCCTGTTGTAGATTGGCTGTGCAATTGTTAATCACTGTTGTATGTATCTCCAGACAGAGCTGTAAATATCTTTTCAGTCCAAGTGAAACATGCCTGGGAGTGTTTATGCGGAAAGTATGTGTCCTGAGGCCTGCGTGTAAATATGTGCACAGTGATAACAGATTAGCGATCATGTACTATAACATCGTAAGGTTCTGACACTATGGTCAATTTAATGCACAATGCAAATATCCCTTCTTACAGTATCTAGGAATGAAATAAAAATACAATAACTTGGTTCATTTATTTTATTTTATTTTATTTTTTGCTTAGAGGTTCATGTTTGCAAACTGAAATAACTGAAGAAGGAGAACCCTACCCATGAATTGTTCTCACTCAGTTCATAGATCTTGGTTATTTAAAACATGATTCAAGCAAAGCCTAATTGTGTACACCAGCAGTCCCAGCACTGGGGAGGTAGGAGGAACAGAGGTTCAAAACCAGTCTTGGTTATATAAGTTCAAGGGAAAACTTGGGCTCTATAAGACCCTGCCACAAAACAAAACAAAACAAAACAAAATCAGAAACAACAACAAATCAAAATAAATTAAACCTAAACTCCCACTCTCACAAAAAGGGGCAAAACGACAGTCTCATCTTTTCTAAGCAACTTATTTTCTATAAAATTTAAAAATAGGAAAGTAGGGGGTTAGAGAGATGACTCAGCGGTTAAGAGCAGTGGTTGCTCTTCCAGAAGACCTGGGTTCAATTCCCAGCATGTACATTGACACTCACAATTGTCTATAATTCCAGTTCCAGGGGATTCAACACCTTCACACAGACACACATGCAGGCAAAACATAAAAATACATGAAATAAAAACAAATTATTAAAAAAATAAAAAAGTAAATCATATGCTGATTAGCTCCAGGCTTTCACGCCACATATAAAATTAACAGAGTGCTCTATATTGAAGACAAGTTAAGTCTATATACAAACACGACCCAAATGACCTAAAATCTCCTCCATATTTACAGAACTGGACATTGCCAAGTCCACAGCAAATTACCTGGAAAATAGTTATTTTCTTTCTTTGTACTATATTGGATATTCTTTTTCTTTTCTTTTCTTTTTGAGACAGGGTTTCTCTGTAGCTTCGGAGTCTGTCCTGGCACTAGCTCTATGTAGACCAGGCTGGTCTCAAACTCACAGAAATCCACCTGCCTCTGCCTCCCGAGTGCTGGGATTAAAGGCGTGGGCCACCACCGCCCGGCTATGTTGGGTATTCTTAGATGGCATACCTGGCATCTTTCCACCCCAGGAAAAATCGCTCCTCAGAAAGAGAAATGGAGTAAAGCCAGAAGGCATTTACTCTGTTTTCTTGGAGAGCTGTCTACTTCTGGTCTGGGCTGGCACCTCTGAGGTTCCCTGGTAGGAACCTACATGTAAACTTGCATGTTCAACCTGTATAGCAAGCAACCAGACACCAAAGAAAAGGTTTTCACCTTAAATGGCACACAATTTAATAACAATGCTGAAACAAATCTGTCTCCATTGAAATGAACATGTAGTTTATTGACAAAACCAAATGCAAAAAGGTTCACCTGAAAAGAATAGTTACATCAATAACGTGTTATTTGGCAAGTCTTCCTAGAAAAGATGAGTTTTGAATGATGTTGTATTTATTCAACATTCAAGGACTATTGGTCCTTTAACATTTTTCAAACAAGGATGCCAGGAGCAGAAGACAGTCCACGTCCTTGGACGGGAAGAAGATGGGACAGCAGCAGTATGGCTGCGAGAGAAGCAGAAACCTTCAGGATTCACGCAGGGCCAAGGTCAGCCCACGCTGAAAGCACCAAAGCACCGAGAAAGAGCGAATACTTCAGGCACACTTGGTGCAAATCACATCCATCCACCTAGAATTTATTTCCCAGCCTTCTTCCAAAAGTTGGGGGTGGTTTGCAAAATTGGTTGCGTGAATTATTACATGTTTTCTCAGTTATTTCCCCGGGGAGACATGCCAAAGGCAAACCCGTCATTTTGGCTGATTTAGTGTTTGGTGTCAGAGAATTCATAATTGATATGACAGTCATAATGGATATGATTACTGGATTGGCAAAGCCTGGGCTGACAAGCGGCAGCCATGCCGGTGCTGACCACTCTGCCCACTGACTTGTTCTGGTAAATTCAGGGCTTATTTCCCAAGTTCTCATGCCCAACTTCCTGGAGATTAGAAATGCATTACTAAATAGAAAGTAGTTTATTACAGACATACTGCTTATGCCAAATATGTCCCCCCTCAGGTAGACTTTTATTGTTAGAAATAGGACAGATGGAGTTTCTTTTACTTGGACTCAGTTTGCTAAAGATTGCAGGGTAACTCAGAGTTCAGTGAGACATTTATCTCAAGGCACTGGGAGATTTACAGGTTCTGAATATATAAAAGTCTGCTTTCAAAAAAATCAGAATCTTCATCCCTGGTAAGTCAAATAACTAAGGGATTAAGGCTGATGTGCACTTGCTCTATAAATCTATCATTAAGCAAGTGTGATACCACGCTTCAGGTATGCAAGATCCTGATTTGCTCTAAATGGGTAGTTAAATTTTCTCTGCTTTACAGCAAATATTTCATGGTAAGGAGGATCTCTTTTGCTAACCAAACCATCAGTCCACAACACCCCGCCCCCCAAATAAAACCACTCCATCTTCCATATTCATGAAAGGAAATGCCGGAAATGAGAAAAACAAACTAGAAGCTAAGAAAAAAAGATCACACATTGGGTGGTGGTGGCACACGCCTTTAGTCCCAGCACTTGGGAGGCAGAGGCAGGTAGATCTCTACAAGTTCCAGGCCAGCCTGGTCTACACAGCATGTTCCAGGACAGGTTCCAAAGCTGCAGAGAAACACTGCCTTGAAAAAAGGAGGTAAATGAAAGTGAAAAAAAAAAATCTATCACCACCCCCCAAAACATTGTGTTCGACAGCTATCAAACACACATTTTTAGAATGTAAACTGTTTTGAGGCCACTCCCATTTTGGCGCACACAGAACTCGGTTGGCGTTTGTTCAGTTGGGTGTGATGCAGCGAACCCATGTCTCTGCTGTAGACAATGCACATCTGTCCCCCAAAATGAAACTCCTTACCACCCACTGCTGATAACTCCCAGGGAAGAGATTCTGTCATTTACAAACAAGAGGATGAGCCTAGATTGAGGCCACCCTGTCCTTGCCTGATGCCTGAGATTGCTAGAGAAGATGCTATGGTCTCAGGCGCGGGAGAAACCACAAGGACTGGTTGGTCCCTGGAAGCACTTTCCTTGCAGGCTTTGTCTGTAAAGACTTGTGGGAATTTGCTGTTAGGAAAACAAACAAGGAAAAACAAACCCAAACCATAAAGCAAAAAAGAATCTCCCAAAACCCTGAAACCCACTGCTGTACACAGGTGGCTTTTCCTTCTTTTAAATACAGTCCATTTCGGTAGGCCTTTGTTTACAGCTTCTTTTATCTTGATGATAAGGTTGTAAAAACACCAATCAAATGAAGTACTGCTATTCTCACCCCTGTTTTATTTTTCCCTTTCCTTTCCAAATACCTTAAGGTGCTTAAGATAAGTGAAGAGATACCCAACTATTAAAGTGAACAGGTGTGTGTGTGTGTGTGTGTGTGTGTGTGTGTGTGACACAGGGGTTTGCCTTCCTGGACCACAAACACCACCCTGGAGTCCTGTGTCACACTGGTTAGCGGAGGCCTGCAGGCCTCAGAGCTTCACTTCTCAAAGCAATACACATACACTCTGCTGATCTTTCCTCCACCGTCCACAGGGCCCTCAGAAGAGTTTCATAAGGCTTCTTGATGTTGGCATGAGGCTTTCCACATGTTTACAACTCGCCTTTTCCCCAAAGACTCACGTGCAAAAAAAATGGCAAAACATAAATAAGAAAAGAAAAACAAAAAGGGCAATATGAATGTGAACTTGAAAGGCTAATTTATTGCTGTCAAACTTCTAAGTCAGTGAAGTGCCCCCGTAAGAGTCCTGAAGGATTAGTTCAATTAGTGCTAGAGTCAGAGAATGAACCATGAGGGGGGGGGGGACCCCGGACCCTACAGTGACTAGGGAGACTGCTGTGGGGCTGAAGAAGCCCTGTCCCATTCCAGAGTGCACGTGCCTGCAGCATCAGGAGCACACCATATCACCAGGGCCAAACACTGCTTGGGGAGGAAAGGGTTTATTTGGCTTACACTTCCTCATCACTGTTCAACTGAAGGAAGCCAGGACAGGAACCTGGAGGCAGAAGCTGCCATAGAGGAACGCTGCTTACTGGCTTGCTCCTCATGGCTTGCTCAGCCTGCTTTCCCATAGAACCCAGGACCACCAGCCCAGGGATAGGTCCACCCACAATTGGATGGGTTCTCCCACACCAATCACTAATTAAGAAAATTCCCCACAGACTTGTTTGTTTACAATCTGACCTTTTGGAGACATTTTCTCAGCTGAGGTTCCCTCCACGCAAAAGACAGACCAGCAGTTCTCAACCTGTGGGTCTTGACCCCTTTGGAGGTCACATATCAGATATCTTACATATCAGATTATGATGATTCACAACAGAAAAAAAATTGAAGTTATGAAGTAGCAACAAAATAATTTTATGGTTGCGGGGTGGGGGGATCACCACAACATGAGGAATTGTATTAGGAAGGCTGAGGACCACTCTTCTAGACTGTCAAGTTGATATAAAACTAGCCAGCACAGGCCGGATAGCTTACCTGTGTAAGGGGCTAAAGCATGATGCTGTCCAAATGAGTTGTTGGTCTACACCTGACCCATGCAGGACTCCTTCACCCAGCAACTGCACCCCACTGCCTCCTGCAATATGACTCTCCCAGATCCTCCTATCCTTGAAGCATGGCTCTGAAATCCCTCTCCCTCCCAGTCTCAAGGTAAGGGTCTTGATTTTAGGTGCAGCTGCTTTTACAGTAAATGTATTCTTTCTCTACGAAATATGGATGCGAGAAAGGGCCACCTCCAGCCTTATTTTAAAAATCTTTTTGTGTCTAAGTTTTCCCATCAATAAGCTGTATCCCAGGGTTCAAGGTATGAGAATAAATTAACTTTAACCACTTTATCTTGAACACATTTATTGTCACTCTATTTGCAAGATGCTGACCAGCTGTGAGATCTACTGTGGACATCTGCTCAGCTCTGGAGCCGCACAGTAGGACGGCAGCTCTCTTAGCTGTCTCTACCTTTGAAAATAGGAGCTGGAACCCTTCCCGTGACCAGGAAGTGATGTGACCCCCAGAGACTACAGAGAAAACTCCTATGATGCCAGGGATCGCAATGTTCTTTCAATACATGATACCACCATGCTTAGTTCTGTGTTTGGGTCCTAAGTCACACAAAGAAGGACTGCACAAGCCAAACTCAGGGTGATGTCATGCAGCTTCATAGCACCATCCAAAGACATTTCTTGTGGTTAGCATTTTGAAGTCTTCCCAACACTAACAGATCTTTACAATGAAGGGTTTCAGTGTTCCCTTGTAAATAAGAGAACAAAACTACCTAAATATCCCCTGATAGATACGCGGATGGATAAAGAAAGTTTTGTACACAACAATAGAATATTATTCAACCTTAAAAAAAAGAGGTCTTGTCACACGTCACAAGACAGCTCAACCATAGAGAGTGAGTGAAGCCCTGAGTGAATGTGTGTCGTTGATACGGTGGTGCCCATGTCAAGAACCTCAATGTGCCAGTGCCAAAAAGTAGAAAGGTAAATAAATGCCAAGGGCAGGAGAGGCTAGAGTCTCTGTCTGCCAAGATAAAAACGTTCTGGAGATCTGTTGCACAATATAATGGGTATGCTTAAAATTATATACATAACAGCAGTTATGGCGGCATGATTAGTATTGTTCCTTACAGTGGTGAAGGTATAATTAGAAAAAAACCCAAAGAACATTCTTACTTCTGTTTTTGATGTGTATGTATTTGTTCACATGTGTATATACACACGTGTATAAAGGCCAGAGGTCAATGTTAGCTTTCTTTCTTGATAACTTTCCACATTATTTGCTGAGACTGGGTTCCTCAAGGAGCCCGTAGCTTACTGATCTCACCAGGTTGGCTGGCGACCTTCAGGCATCTGTATTTCTGCTACCCAACTGCTTGGGGCTGCAGATGCTCACAGCTACATCCCGGTTTTCCTGTGGGTGCTTGTGATCTGAACTCAGGTCTTGGGCTTGCAGAGCAGGTGCTTTATTGACCGAGTTTTCTCTCCAGACTAAGTAAGTACTTTTTTTTTTTAAATTATGCTTTGTGTCTTTCACACCATGCCCCCTGATCCCACTGGTTCCTCCATCCTGCTCCCGACTGCCCCAAAAAGACACAAAATAAAATTTAAGACAAAAAAAAGGAAGAAGGGGAAAACCTTGTAATGGAAGCCTCAGTGTGATCCAGTGAATCACACAGTAAGTTGCTTTACAGCAATCACTCACTGGTCTGACTCAAGGCCCCTGGCCTCTTGACACTGGGTCATCGGCACTGAGCTCTTACTGGGCACCCCATTACTCCCTTGTGTTGTGGAGACCCTGCAGCCCTGGGTCCACAGGACTGATGACCCCTCCCCTTCTTACTCCCCCTCATCCCTCCCCCACTGCTCCAACAGATCACATATGGGGTGCATATTGGCGTAGGCCAACATAAAAACCCTGGTTCTGGGCCTGGGTAGTTGTAGGGCTTGTCAATCCGCCAGCTCTACGCTGTCTTTGCCACCAGGGTAAGCTCTGACTAGGTCACCTCTTTGTAGTGATAAGCAAGGGGCAGGGCCTTCAGGGCCAGCTCTACTGTGCTGCCCAGACAGGTGTAGGGGTCACGCTTCTGAGTGCTTCAGGGGGTGAGGGGCAGGAAGAACTCTCCTTCTTATGAGCTCAGGGGCAGCTCTTCCACCTGCCTTAGGCATTGATGAGGGGAGCATCTCTCCCTTGCCCATGTTGCCACACGGCAGGTGGGTAATGGACACAGTAATCTTTCCTATGCTCACAACATTGGGGCTGGTTACCCACACCTCAGCCCACAGGGTCAGCTAGACTGTGCTGCCCAGGCAAGGTGCAGGGCCTGCTCTCCCGAGTGCTCCAAAAACATATTTTAAAAGTATTATTTAAGGTCTCTAGAAGGGAGATTAAAAATAATAACAAAATCTCCAGATAACTGGAGAAACATTGATAGCTGAAGTTTGTAATTAGCTCTATCCTTGATAGAACACAAGAAAGTTTTGGGGCACTGAAGGTAGCCTTTGGGGTGGAGTGTGTGTGTCTGTGTGTGTGTGAGAGAGACACAATGAGGTCTTAGGAGGCCCAGTGGCCAGAACTCACTTCTAAAGTTTCCTGTTTCCTCGAGGTTAATGAAGTTGTTCTGTCAGACAAACGCAGGAAAGGAATATGGAGATAGAACCACACCTCTCTTTTTTAGAGTAACTTGTAGGACCCAGAGTGAGTACAGAACCCTGCTTGCCAACATTCAAAGGCCAGGATGAGGGTTAGTGACCCTGGCTCTATTCCTTGGCACCTGATGTCACAGGATCATAGCTGTCACTGTGCTTCTGCGACTGTACAGTGATACAGCTGGTCCTCAGACTGCACTCGTCAGGGGCGCCATGCTCAGCATCACAGAGAGAGCAGAAAGGATGGCACAGAAGTGACTGGCATGCCTAGATGAGTCAGCTTCACCTGCAGAAAGTGGCTAGCTCCCTTCTCATCTGTAAATTGGGAGAGTGTGGTCTCCCGCCTTCCCAAGGAAGCTGCCGGGTAGACTGAAAAACATAAGGCTAGAGCCTGCCGTCCTGGGGTCCCCAGCAGCAGGGGCAGGCTCACAAACTAGGATAAAGGGACAGGAATTTCAAACAGCTTCACTGCAGCCTGGAGAAAGAATCTTCGCTCTGTCTGGAAAGGCCAGGGAGAGATCTAAGTGGGGGTGGGGCAGGGTGGTGATGGTCTTCAGAGAAAGTCTTGAAGTCATGGCTGTGGCGGAATCGGAAGGGGAAGTCACTGCCCGGGCACAGAAACGCAGAAGTGCAGAGAATCTACACTAGAGCAAGACAGCGGCAAGACTTGAGGAAACACAGCTGGACAGGTGTGTGGGAGCAGGGCTGAGGAGGGCGGAGGAGGACACCACAGAGAAAGGTGCACCAAGGGCCAAGGAGACGATCCAGCACACGAGGAATGCTGGCAGTCTTTTCTGCCCAAGGGCGGCCCTCCTGCTTGAAACCCAAATACTCCAGGCTCATTTCTGTGTAGAATCCCTGAGTTAAATATTTACTTTGTGTGGGGCCAAAGTATCTACTGCAGCTCACTTATTTGGGGGTAAACACATTAAAGAAATGTATACACTAAAACAAACCGTCCCCTCCCTACTTCCACCACACACAGAAAAAAAGAGACTGTCATTCAAAAAAAAAAAAAAATTGAAAACTACACCGCAGGCTCAATTTTCCTGAGTGGTTGAGACAAAGTATGTATATATAAACAGTTTCCTGATGCTCCATGGGGTTCCTCCGATTGGTATTCCTTGAGAAGCCAGTGGGCACGGGGTGAACAGTGAACAGTTTCCTTTAGTGAGTTACATGGCCACTTTACTGAACTTCACAAGGAGTCATTAGCTGGACTTTATGACGATGAGGACTTCCAGGCGTGAGTTCCCTTCTGATTGTTTTTTTGATTAAAAATCAGACAAGGCAGAGCTGGCCCTGGATGATGAAGGAACCTGCAGCTTTGCCTCACCAGCTGGCTCTAGGACGGAGCCCACACAGCAGCAGATTCAGGTGGTGCTTCGCCAAGAGAAAAGTCAGCCGTCAAGGGCTTACTTTAAACATTTTGTTAAGTTTGAGATATTTCTTGCACAGACATTCCTGGCTGCTTCCCATCTCATCCTAGGTGACCGGACGGGCCACTGACTGAGGTTAGCCTTAGGTCCTTCAGTCAGATGACTGGTCCACCCATGTTGCTATTAGCTGATTAATAGGTGTTTATTTTTAGGGTTTGAACTACCTGCAAGGCTGAGGCCAAGGCAGGCCGATATCAGAAGTTACTGGTGAGTGCCTTGTGCTTACAAAAGACCTTACCTTCTTGTGTGGTTGTTGGCATGGCTGCAGCCCTTGTTCAGCCAGTGAAACTTAATACCATAAAATTTAATACCAAAGGCAGAGAAACTTCCCCTTCCTGATCATTATAAAAAGGGTTACTGCAAAAAAAGGTCCATTATTGCTTTGGAAATATTTTTATTAATTCCTTGAGAACTTCATACATTCATACAGTGCATTTTGATTATAAGAAACAAATGAGACCAGCTAGTTCAGACAACTGGGTGAGTCACTCGCTGCACATTAAATGTGAAAAAGCTTAAACTCCTAATGTGTCTAAAGTCTTCCAATACCATAACTGTATAGCTTTCATTGACAATATTAAATGCAGATAAATGATAAAATAAAACCTATATGGATATATGGACTTTCCTTGTTATAGGATTTGTGATTCTATGGGATTCAGATGCAAAATCAGAAGACGATTGCTCTGTTAATGTCAAGTTCACAAGATGCTATAGTTGTATGTTTACCTGTGTTTCATGTTTCTGTATCTCAGTAGGCAGTGTGCCCTACGAAGGAAGAACCCTGTCTCCATCAGTACTGGAACTTGGTAGTGCGTGGCATGAACAGTTGAAGGGCAGACAGAAAAGTAGCACAAGGCACCTCTGCCTAGCTGTTCTGTTAGTCTAGCCAGCTTTAAACCCTGTGGCACACACAAGGGAGGCTAGTTGAGATAAAAACTGCCCAAGGACTTGTTAGCAGACTTTCACAGGAAAATAGGTCTGGGACTTTTCCCCGTTAGCTTATATCTGTCACCTCAGCCTTAATGGCAGGTTTTGTCCCAGCACTGGCACCCCTCCCTTACCTTTCAAGCGAACACAAAAGCATTTCCACTAGACTTTTGAACAGTAGCAAACCTTAGAAGTCAGGGCTGGGAAAGGCTGATAGCAGCACTATTCCCTGTGAGAGCCTGTTCATGAGGTGAGGAGCAAGGCCGGTTGTATTTCTACTCTGAGGATAGATGCTGAAGATCTCAAGAGACTGAAAGTTCAGTCTGTGAAGTTGTTACATCCACAATTTGATCAGCAAGGCCTGGAACAGGGACATGGATGGCAATTTGCCACCATGATTTCCACAGGGAAGCAACCCCAGAGCCTTTGGTCTATTTTCATGAGAGACGCTACACAAATCAATCACCCAGAGCTCCCGACACCTTCATAAAGCCTTTTAGGCTTATTTATGGACCAAGCATTAGTCTGACTGAAGCGGACTAACAGGTGCCATTTGGAAGGACAGTTCTTTCATGTCACTGATGATTACACACGGGCAGGCTCTAGAATGGATCTGCTTTCGGCAGGACCAACCATACCCATGCCACTTTGGCAGCCCCTCAATTCTAACGCCATCAGTTGGTCGATGCCACTCTGGGACCTTGGCATTTCAGAGAGGACGGAAGAGGTATGTATAGGAAGGTAAGGGTACTGTGTGTACAGAAAGGCCTTTCACAGTCACGGGATGGTAATCAAACTCTGTCATAGCTTGAAAATTGGTTAGCACAAAGGGCTTGCTTTTCTTTATTAAATTTCACTTAATTTGATAAGTTTAATATTATAAATTCAACAATAAAAATGTGTAGTTTATGGGACCGGAGAGATGAGCACAGCGGCCTATGTTTGGTTTCTGGTACATACTTTAAAATGCTCATAAGCTTCAGAGGGTCAAGCGTCCTCCCTTGGCCTCCGCTGGCACTGCACTCATGTGGACAAACCCCAAAACAGACAAAACACCTTTGAAAAACTTGTAGTTGAAAATACTACAGTGGCAAAAGCTTCCACTATGCATCTTCATGTTGATTATAGTCACTACTCAAAATTTTAAACGTAGTAGCCAAAACAAGAACCTGTAAAGATTCAGATTTTAAAAAGGACAGATTTTCTCAAGTTCCATCTTGATTTTCCAAGTAGTTATCACACTCTGATTAAGTTTATTAAAATGTTTCTATATTTATTTATTAAAGGAATAGGCAACATTAGTTTAAGAAAACGGTTTGCACTCTCAATTCGCTTGTGTTAGTGTGTTTGTGTGTGTGTGTGTGTGTGTGTCCCTTTTTCTGGAAAACTGTATATGCCGTTTCTTACCCAAAGAGAATGAAAGCCATGCCGGGGAAACTGAGGTACTGGGAGAGTCAGTGTGGGTTACATTGTAGCCGCTTCTTTCTCCGTGTTCTGGAGAACATGGGGAAAAGTGGGCACTTACCTTACTCAAACCAAATAACTAACTAGGTGGCAAATACAATTTTTTTTCTTCCAGACACGAGAAAACGGCATTTGCCAAGTGCTTTGCAGAAGTCCTTAGGTGAAACAGACATGCTGTGTTTGAGGGGATGATGGAACTAGAGAAGCTGAGAGCTCCAAAGACTGACTGGAGACAACGGAGGGAGGACAGAGGGGTGCTGGTGGCTTGCTTATCCAGGGACCAGGGGAGCCCTGGGAGGTGGTGCGATCCCACCACCCTACGAACCCTATTACGTTGGTAAGTCTTCCAACTGAGTCCGATGAAAACAAAAGCTTTGCTATTTGCATCTCAATTTCTAGAACGAGATCTGAAATTTTATTCTTACTCAGGTTGCTTAAATGCAGCCAATCTGACATGACTGCTAAGCAATACTAAAATAAATTTTAGCATGAATGTATTTTGAAATGGATCGCGGTGTTTCCATTGAGATACCATCACCTCCCTCTCGTGAGCATCAGCCACCGACACACCTCCAGATTCTGTAAATTGGCTTTTGGTTAGGTATTTGAAACCATCTAAGGCAATAGTAATTTTTGTCTGTCATTAATAGCCTTTAAGAATTTTCTTTTCACAATCATACATGATTTATATTTTGTTCAGATTTATGATTACCATTACAGTTATCTCCTTAATCAAGGGGTGAGAGTTTTTTCAGGTAAAGGGAAAACATACTGGTTAGTTCAATTTCACAACTCCAAGTTACATAATTAAAAAAAAGTGTCCCCCCCAAAAAATGTGCATCCAAATATTTTCTTAATTTCCTTATCAATCAAGTACCTAGTGCTTGATTTTTCTGTTATGATTCCTATATACTGGGAAGTAAAGAAAAGCAGAAGGATTCGTAACATTTGTGAGACGATGGGGAGGAATCCTTGAGTGGCAGAGCAGACTAAGTTCCCAGACCAATAACGTCCAGCTACGTGGACTGTGTGAGCATCTCAACTTAATTAACATTAGTTAACAAAGCCGGCATCGGGGTGTTCAGTATCTCTACCATAATCTTTAGAGCATGCTGAATGTAATCAGGTATGGGGGGTATTCAATGGCAAAAGTGAGTAAGTGCCCAAATTACACAGCAGACACTCCCAGACTCTTAAAAGGCAAAAACACAGAAGGAAAGGACACTTGCCCTGGAATGGCAGAAAAGGGTTCCCTGTGTCTGGATCATTTTTCAAAGTATAGGGCATTGCTAATGCAAATGAAAACGTAGGTGAAGAAAGTACAAAATCCTAGCTACAGCCTAGGATGTAAGCGCAGAAGAAGGAAGAAGAATCATGAAGATGACTCAGGGACACTGGTGGGGGGAAGCAGGGAAGGGAGGAGTCTCAGGAGTGAAGCGTGTGATTAACACTGTCACTGTGGATGGCAAGGATCAAGACAGCTAACTAGGAGATTGCAACCCCAGGGTGGGGCGGGGGCGGGCTGCTGATACTCGGGGAAGGAGGATATCTGGTTACCCAGAAGCCAGACTGGAGAGGGAACAGAGCAAGTGGGAGCAGCATGTCCTCCGTGTCCACGCACACAAGCAGAAGGGTAGAAGGTCAAAAGGACGTGACAGCAACGGAATGAAAACAGGAGCTGCCCCTGTGAGATAGACGCACGTGACAAGTGCAGTGGATGACGAAAGCAAAATCAAAATTCTTAGGGTTTACGGACCTAGGGCGATTTCAGAAATAATAATTTAAATAAAAAAGACAAATTATATTCTTAATAAACAGCGTCAGAAAGATATCAGAAATGTAACCCCACCCATAGCAGTTATTTACTATGGCAATGGTGTTTAATATTCATAGGACTGAGAACTGGACTGGATCTAACGGAATAAAAAGTTATTTTAAAATACGTATTTTCAGCTTTGTTACCTAAAGCGCTCATTAACAACCCACCTCATGTTATGGATATGGGTGCTTACTGTAATATTCCCATTCGTCTCATTCTCATTTTTTTTTGCTCATGAACACCGACAACATTTAACTATGATTGATCTTAACTGAGTAAGGGAGGACTCTTAAAATACTGACCACGGCTCTGAAAATGGCTGGCTACCATTGTGAGCCGTGGGGCTTCAGTCATCTTCTTGGTGTAGTGGTGTCAGACGAACAAGACGTAACAAATAGTGAGGTAAATTAAACTTTGGGCCAGCGCCCTCTCACTTACAATAAATCTTGGGCTCAAGAATTATGGCTTCACTCTAGTTCATCCTACAAGAAAGTATTTGAGCTCCCGGGGGCTTCTTAGCTTCCAATTAGTTATCTGCACAAGGTAACAAGAACAGTATTTCCATGGGTCACCGGAGAGCTAGTTTTCAAGTTGTGATGTGAGAAAAGTCCCCAGACCAACCGCCAGCTCTGGCTGTGAGCAGCATCTCTTCTTTGCGCTGTGGTGAGTATGTGGATGTACTGTATTTGGACAGTCCTGTGCACCTGGCCTCATCTGGCTTCGACATATGACTCTCCAGCTCTCTAGGTTACTAAATCACATGCTCCCTGAATGTCAGTCACCCTAAATGAAACATGTCTGTGCTTCCGATGAAAGACTGAAGCCTGGGGGCTCCAAGTGTGTGGACTTGCCTTTGAGTTAACCAGAAGGTTCAGCTGGGTGTGCTGGTGCATGCTTGTAATCCCAGTACGTGGTGGCTGCAACAGGAGAATTGAAAGATTCAGGCCATCTTGGGCTACACAGGGAGACACAGTCTCAGCAAGCAAACAAACAAATCACAACAAAAGCAAGCCAAGTCAAGCAAAATAGAACAGAAGCAGAAGAGCATCAGATGGATTTTTGAATTTGTTGTCACTACTGCTCAGGGCCTCTTCTGGCCACTGCTATATAATTTTATTACAGGGGAACCCAAGTGTGTGTGTGATTAACCTGTGGGTATTTTCTCCAGCTGACTTAACAGCCTAGAACGTCCTCCAATAATAAGTCTAATCATTCACCCCATTGTCAGAAATACACAGAAATAAGAACCACAGAATTCAATCTGCACAGAAAAACTAAACCTTCATAGAGGAGTTCGCCTGGCACCTGAGATCAGCCCATAGCTCATTCAGAACGATAGCCCTTTCTTTGTGGCCCCATTGAGGTATGGCTTGAGTTAACAGCACTTGGTTCTTGGGTAAAGAAAGTCACACAGAGACATAGACAAAAGAACATACACACACACACACACACACACACACACACACACACACACACACACAGAGCCATGAAATCAGCAGGGGAATTTTCTCAAAAGTTCTGCCCACAGGGAATTCCTGCCTATTCCAGCAAGATTCCCCATATGCAACAATTATGTTTACAGCACTGAAGGAAAAATTAGCAAAGAGGAGGACAGTTGCCTAGTCACAGGGAAACTAAGAAGAGGGGGATTTGTTTATCAAGCAGAGCTAAAGGGAGAGGTGAGATAATTAAACATATATGCATTATTTAAGATAAGATCCACCCCCATCGCTTCAAAGAAATCTATGAGAAGGAGGAGAGAGTTTGTCCTCCTAATGAGATTGATTGTTCATTCTCGATGTAAAGCAAGTGTAATAAGGACAATGGGAAAAATCTGAGCAGACACATTCTTAAGTAAACAAGGACACTAAGTTTTCTGTATTTCTTCTGTGTAAACTGCATTCTAGCCCTAGAGTAAGGGTCTTATAAATGTTTCAAGCAAAAGCCTTTTGCTGGATTCCAATGCCTTTTCCCCCCTTTTTAAATAAAGAACTGACTTGAGCGGCTAGTTGTCTTTACTAGCCACCGCCCTCACGGCCACCACTGGCCCTGGCTCCGCCTCTGCCTCTCCGCCATCCAAGAAGCCCCCCACACTCTGGCAGGCACTTTGCATAGTTTATCACAAATCTTTCCTCTAACCGCATGAGAGTTATTTTGAATCCATTTACAAATTCCAACTTCTATTTCCCAAGTGCTCCCTACATGCTCATGTGCACCGTGGCTCAGAAGCAGCCACTCGCGCTGTTAGGTCTGGGCTCTGTTTAAACAAGTGCCGCTAGTTTCATCATGCAATCATTTAAAAATAATGAACACTTTGGGGCTTAGGAAATGAAAAAGGCTGTCACTGACTGGGAGAAAGGCGCATTTTCCTTGTGACAAAGTCCTTCCATATTAGTCCCCTCGCCTATTTGAATTTATCTCAGACTTTTTGGAGAAAATTAGGAATCTGAAAATTACACATTGGAACTTGAAAAAAAAAACTTTTAAATAGCATTAAAAAGAAAAAACCTCCCCCATTCCCAACACATGTTTTTACACAAATCTGCATGCTCCAATTAATCTGCCCAACTGCTGGAGTGCGGCTGGACGCCTTAATCATCTTTATAAGCACAATGTACAATTTGTAGTCTGATTTCTACCGAGGAAAAGTGCACCTAATTTTGGCTCTCCCCAGACTTAGACCTATTTTAGAAAATTATAATTTAACCATGCCTTCATACAGCCTTAAAAAGAGAAACTGTTCGCAGCTGCTCACAGGTCAGCAGCACTGTGGCGGTCTGATGACCGGAGGAGACACTGCAGTACTGTCTCACTACACGGCACAGAAGACACAGGGATGAGAAAAATTCATCTCAACCTAACAACCATCATTGGGAAAGGAGGGAGGAATGGAGATGTCCTGGGATGATCTGATGCAATGACATGTTTTTCCGGTCACCAGCCTGGCTGGGAGGTCTCTTTCTTTCTCTAGTGTAATAAATTAACGTGCAGTACAATGCCATGTGTGGAACAAGGCACATTTCATTTCCTTTTTCAATCCCTTGGCTCAAGAGAATAGTCTTATGGGAAATGGCAATTGTATTTATTGTTATTTGATGATGAAATGTCACCTGAGTGAAATACCTATATAATAATTTATTTCATTCAATAAAGCTATCAGTGGTTTTGGCTGTGTTCAGTCCTGCCATTTGTGCTTTAGTGCACACCAACATCACCAAAGAGAAAAACTCCTGCGTGTGTTAGTTCATATCCATGCCTATCCTCACTCCACCTCGCTCTCTTAAAAAGTTCTTTGCAGTCTAAAATGTCATAAACCCCTCAAGATCCAGAATGTCATTACCATTGCATAGTCTGGTACAGAAATCATTTTACATGAGAGCAAAGTGATGTGTTATTAGTTAATCTAGAGAACCAAGATTTATGAGGACCGAGTTAATGGCATCAACATACAATTATACCCACTGTCTGGTAATCTGTAAACACCTTTGCTGCATCCTCTTGCTAATCTAAGGGAAGGGTCCCGAGCTACCTGGAGCTCTGACATCTTCTTGGGGTTGGCTTTGGCCACACTACTGGTATGTTACAGTGATATTTCGGATTTTATCATAATTTTGCATATAAATTATGGAAAGTAAAAATCACCTTGACTTTAGACAATTTTTTTTCTTATTGCTTCAGATAACTGGATATACCCTTGACAAGCTAGGGCTAGTAATTACTGGCCGCATGGGAGAAGATAGACTCCTCTTCCTTAATTAGTCCGGTTACAATACAGGACTACTACTGGGGGAGGAATCCCGTTTGAAGGGAGAACTACATTCTGGCCAATACTAATCTCTGGCTGATACAGACTTAAAATATCTTCCCCTGTGGGGAAAACCTCCAGAGACACAAGAAATCATTATTCTGAGGAACAGGGCTCTCACCTGTGTGGAGGCCATAGCCTGGATTTGTTGCCAGTTCCTCCAGGAACTGAGAATTTCGTAAGGGATGGGGGTATGTGTGCCTCTATGCTCCAGGTGCCAAGCATGGGACCTGACACACAGTGGGGAGTTCCATGCATGCTGGTGGATGAACGTCAAAATTGTGAGCTTATTCCACGTTCGACACTGAATTCATGAAACCACAGCCTTGTCCAACAAGCTCCCTCCCTGCATCCTGGCACTGCAGCTCGGGTCTCTGCACTCTGTGCTCAAAGGAAGAGGTAGCGTAGCTTCTATCTGAACCTTTACAGCAGACACAAATATCTGTGTTAGAATTCTCACTACTGTGTTATTTTTAAATGAGCAGTAAAGGGCATATGGGAAGGAATGAAGTCAAGGCAGACAGTTGGTGGCTTGGACATGCAAGCTGGGACCGAGTGAAGTCCAGTAAAGAAAGCACAGAAGGACTAGGCGAAGTCTCCAGACTTGACCCTGACATTATTGCCTGTGTGATCTTGGCTGGGGTGCAGGGACTCTTTGGACCCTCTTTTTCAGCTATGAGTGTGAAGGGTGCAACCTTAGATGATTGCAAATTCTTTATATTTAAAACTTTTATTGTTGTTCTCATCTTTATAAACAAATATGAGCACTACTGTATAATTTCCAAATAAGAGGGAGTCTAAAAAAATATAGTTTCTCTACCCATTCAAAAGGAATAGCTTGAATTCTCCAAAAGCAACAGCCTGAATTCCCCATTGTTACATGTGTTTAAATCCAATGGGACACATGTGTCAACCTTATCAGATTAGATAATTCCTTCCTATTGCAAATGTAACACTCTAGAAACATGCGGCTAATCTCAGCTAACAGGCTACACCTAAAGTATGCATATCATTGGGGATAATATCCTTGGAAGCCTGTGCTGGACAAAGTCCCTGGGCTTTCTGAAACCACAGGAAAAGTTTTACATCTGTGCAGCTATACAGGAGAAAGTTCATGGCTTTAATTAATATTTAATTCAAAACTTTAGGAACCTTAGCCTAAATCACGGTCTAATGTCATTAATTGCTATGCAATGCCCTTGGAGTCAGACTTAGATTAGATGCCCAGCTCAGCCATT
This sequence comes from Myodes glareolus, assembly GCF_982192425.1. Classification (NCBI taxonomy): domain Eukaryota; kingdom Metazoa; phylum Chordata; class Mammalia; order Rodentia; family Cricetidae; genus Myodes; species Myodes glareolus. The sequence continues at coordinate 63,142,139 of NC_142035.1, forward strand.
TACTGACTTTCTGACCTTGTGGAGGTGTCAGCTCTCTTATGATTACAATAAAAATAATAACATCTACTCTATAGCATAGCTATAAGGCTTACTAAGAGCTATCCCTGGAATTAATGAATATAAAATATGCTGGTCCAGAACTTGTCTCATAAAAGTACTTAATAAGCAACAAATACATTTTATGTTTTTAGCTAATAAGCTTAATCAGGACTTCTTTAATTTATCTAAGTCTGCAATGATATCCATTTCTGGTCATCAAAATGGCCTTTGATGGTAGAGAAAAACTGCTCTCAAAAGATTCAGAGAGAAGGCCAGAGTGTAGGTTTGTGCCCAGTAGGATTCTGAGCATATTAATTAAATTGCATGGTAAGTGACTGCAGCCATCGGTTTATGCTTCACAGTTTAGGTTTACACAGCGTTTCCCGGCTCATCCTGCTGAGCCATTGGGGATGTCTAAGTTGAGCATCTACTGCCACGAATAAGACTGAGACCGAACAGGAACACTGGGCTGAGTGAGGCGGTTTTGTAGGTCTCTTCTAATTCAGAGTCTTTATTGTTCTTCACAAGTGAAGCAGAGGGAAACTCTCATTAAAAGGCTCTGACACCTGGGCCAGGATACAGCTCAGCAAGGGTGCTTACTTGCCTTGTGAGAATGCTCTGAAATCTACTCATAGACCTAAAGTCACAGGCCCAGCATACAGGACTCCCCCCAACACACACACACACGCCCAGCATGGCACAGAGGGCTTCCCGACATAGACCCCAGAAAGGCACACAGGGCTCTCCTGTGTCTCCCCCACACATTGGCTCAGCATAGCACATAGGGCTCTCCTGTTTCTCCACACACAGAGGTCCCAACATGGGACTCAGGGCTCCCTTGTCTCTCCCCACACACAAGTTCCAGCATGGCACACAGGGCCCCCTCACACATCTAGGCCCAGTACAGCACACAGGACTCTCCTGTGTCTCCCCACACAAGGCCCCAGCAAGGCACACAGGCCCCCCTTTAACTGAAAATAGAGTTTTTCCCCCTCACATAATGTATCTCATGAAGAGTTTTCTTCCCTCTACTTCTAATTCTGCCCCACCTCCCTCCCATCCAGATCCACTTCTGCCTCTCATTAAAAAACACACAGGCTTCTAAGGGACAATAACACAATAAATACAATAGAATAAGAGAAAACAAAAGCTAACACACTAGAAATGGACCAAAAAAAAAAAATGGGAAAAGAGATCAAGAAAAGGCACAAGAAACAGAGACCCACTTGTTCGCACACTTCAGGAACCCCGTAAGAACACTTAACTGAAGTCACAATATATACGCAGAGGACCTGGTGCAGAACCAGCGCTTGCTGCTCTAGCCTCCGAGTTCAGAGGAGCCTTGGTCATGTTGATTCGGAGGACTTGTTTTCTTGGTGTCCTCCATCCCCTCTTGTTCTTACACTGTTTCTGCCTCCTTTTCCACAAGGTTCCCTGAACCCCGAGGTGAGGGATTTGATGGAGATATCTCATTTAGGGCTGAGTATTCTAAGGTCTCTCAATTTCTACATAACACTTGGCTGTGAGTCTTAGTACTTGTTCCCATCTGCTGCAGGAGGAAGCTTCTCTGACGGTGGCTGAGCAGGGCACTATCTACGAGTATAGCAGAATGCCACTAGGAGTCATTTTATTGCTGATTTTCTTGTTTGTTTAGAACAGTAGTATTTGGCTTTTCCATTGGTTCCTGAGCTACCTGATCTCTGGTTCTTGGTCACTCAAACAATGTTGGGTATGGTTTCCATCTCCTAGTGTGAGTCAAATCAGGTATCAAATCAGATATTGGTTGGGTATACCCGTAAGTTTTGTCCACCACTGCCCTAGTGTATCTTACAGGGGAAGATACCATTGTAGATCAAAGGGTCTGTGGCTACATCTCTTCTTTGGTAGTGTGCAGAGTGCTGCCTTCCTTCCTTCCTTCCTGACAGGGTTTCTCTGTGATATTGTTTAAATTTGGTCTTATTTATTTATTCATTTATTCAATCATCTATTTTATTTAAGGTAGGGTTTCTCTATGTGATAGACCTGGTTGTTCTGGAACTAACTCTCTTTGTAGACCAGGCTGGCCTTGAACTCACAGAGTTCGGCCTGCCTCAGCCGAATTAATCAGTGCTGCGATTAAAGGTGTGTACCACCACCCCCCCCAGCTAAATCTGATTTTATAATGGAATGTCTTATTTTCTCCATCTAGGGTGACTTACAGTTTTGTAAGATACAGTAGACTGGGCTGGCTGGCATCTGTGGTCTCTTTGAGTCTATAGACCATTTATCCAGCCTCTTCTTGCTTTTGGAGTCGCCATTGTGAAGTCAGATGCTATTCTTTTTTTCTTCTTTTCTAAAGATTCATTTATTTATTATGTATAGTGTTCTGCCTGTATGTATGCCTGCAGGCCAGAAGAAGGCACCAGATCTCATTACAGATGGTTGTGAGCCACCATGTGGGTGCTGGGATTTGAATCCAGGGCCTCTGGAAGAGCAGCCAGTACTCTTAACCCTTAAGCCATCTCTCCAGCCCTCAGATGTTATTCTAATAAATTTACCTTTATATGTTACTTGATCTTTTCCCCTTGCAGCTTGTAATATTCTATGTGTTCTGTACACTTAATGTTTTGATTCTTATGTGACAAGGAGAGTTTCTTCTCTGGTCTAGTTCATTTGGTATTCTGCATGCATCTTGTACCTTGATAGATTTCTCCTTTTTTAGATTAGGGAAATTTTCTTCTATGAGTATTTTAAAAACATTTTCTGCGCCTTTGACCTGGGATTTTCTTTTTCCTCTATTCCTATTATTCTTAGATTTTTGTCTTTTCATAGTGTCCCAGATTTCCTGGATGTTTTGTGCCAGAATTTATTTTTGTTTCATTTATCAATTTCTTTGACTGAGGTATCCAGTTAGTCTTGTGTGACGTCTCCAATGCCTGAGATTCTCCTTTCTGTTTCTTGTATTCTATTGGTGAGATTTGTCTCTGAGGTTCCTGTTCAAGTTCCTAAGTTTTTCATTTCCAGATTTCCCTCAATTTGGGTTTTCTTTATTGATTCTCTTTCTACCTTGAATTCTTGAATGGTTTGATTTTCTTCCTTTCACTGTTTGCTTATATTTTCATAGATTTTTTTTCAAAAAAGGATTTATTATCCATTTAGCTTTAAGGACCTCTGCCATGTTCATAAAGGTTATTTTAAGAATTTTGTTATGTGTTTCAGCTATGCTACAATACTCGGATCCTGCTGTGGTAGGGTGCTGGGGTCTAGTGGAGACATGGTATCCCGGCTGCTATTTATTGTGTTTTTATTCTGCTTTAGGTATCTGCGTGTGGGAAGATGAAGATTGTAACTCTAGGTGCTGATATCTGGTCTTGTCTTTTCGGTAGGATAGGTGTTTTGTTTCTTGTTTTTTGTGACCCTCTCTGCTTCTTCAGAGAGTGCAGTGGTTGTGTGATGCCTGGTAAGAAACTCGTCTGAGATCCTTAGGTGTGGTCACTGCAGGCTCCAGGTATAATGTTTCCCTAGGTGCTGGAATCTGATGCTTAGGAATGGGATGGGCTAGGAGGGGGTCCATAGGAAGGAGAAAGCAGGACACACCACCAGGACCTGCTTACTTACTCCCCTTGGAATGGGGAGGGGCTCAGTGAGCGAGCAAGGAGAGGTAGCAGCAGGTAGTCTGCTACAGAGCTGGGCGTGAACTTGGAGGAGACTTGAAGATCTGCAGCTGGCCTACCGGCTTTGCTGGCTGTGTGGTGTGCAAGTTCCCAGGGAATGCCTGTTGGGGTTGGAGACTGGGACCCACGGGTGATGGGGGCTGGGAGGCTGCAGCAGGTGTTCTGTTACAAAGCTGGGGATGAAACTAGGGGGCTGGTTTTGGACGAGCTAAGGGGGAGGGGAAGAACTTCAGTACCTGCTGGCCTGGCTGGAGGGGCTTGAAGGTTTTCAGGAAGTTCCTGCTGGGATTGGGGGAGCTGTATAAAACATTGAATTAGGGGAGGGAAATTTAGAGGGGAAGACCTGTATGGCTGACTGGAGATAGAGCAGAGAGGACGGAGAAGCTATTACAGAGCTGGGGATTAGACTTGGGGATTGGATTTGGATGAGCACAGTGAGACATGACGATCTACAGTTGAACCTGCTGCCCTGGCCAGAAGGGCCTGTGGGCTCCCAGGTAATGGAATAAGGTGCTTCAGGGTGCAGGAAACTGAGACCCATTCTCTATTTGGAATGATTCTAAGCATAAGTAATGATGGAGGGTTCCAGATCAAACACAGACAACTCACTTGAGCGGAGGGAGAAACCTGCTGGTTCTCCAGAGGACCGCAACCTACACAGAGCTGGCTAACACACTCAGGGAACTTGTCTGTCCCACTGGGTCCTTTTCAGACGACCAGATCCAGGCTACCCGAGGTACCAGGTGAGCTGGTTGTTTCCCAAACCTTCATGCACTCTTTCCTCCAACATCTTTGCCGAAGAGGCTACAACTGTGAAGTTCAATAAGCACAGGTGCTTATTTGAACTCAGGTCCAACAGGCTCCAGGATTTCTGGTTCATTCCCCATCACATCAATGGTTCCATTAAACCAATGACAGGCACCTATCAAAAGACAGGTTGAGGAGACAAAGGACATCTCTCTACGCCTCAGGCACGGTTTGATTTTGTAGGTCTGTGAGAGCTTAGTAATCTACGTTTGAAGCGGCTGCTTCCATTAATTCTGAGGTGTAGCCAATGTGGAGAAGCAATGAGCTGGTCCTTTAGGCCCCAGCCTATGGAAAAGACTCTAGGGGGAGAGAGAAGAAGCTGGCACCAGGCAGAGGCTGGGCTGTGCGATGGCTTTGGTGAAGTAGCACATGTGGCAGAGAGGAAGGCAGGCACTCATCCCTGCTGGAGAAGCACCTAGAAGTCAGACAGCAAGGGGCCCCTCCTTTGGGGACCTCTAATCATTTGGTCCTGAGTTCTCCCTGGCCTTGTGTTGAGAAGGGCCCCGACACAGCAAGTGGCGGCACACGGCCACATGGCAGACACGCCAAACAGAAATACAGACATCGATCGGAAAATGACAGCATATGCTCTGCTTGGTTCTCCATCACGTCTAACTTCGTGCAAGTGGGTCGAAGGAAAAATAGGACAAATAGTAAAATTTAATTACTTTCCCCCCAATTTTCCTTGGCCCCCATAACTCTGTTTTTAATTATAGCTTCATGACTTTTACCTGAATTCCTCAAGTGCAAATACTTTCTTTTAAAAGTTACTCTCATCATATCTTTAGCACGATGCAGAAAAGGAATCTTAAATATTTATTTCAGCATTTTGTATTTTTATTGGTTTTGTAAACCACTGAAATTGTAGGGTGTACTTAGAGTGAGTGGGTTCCATATGCAGTAAATCAGCTGGAGAACAGACTAGTGAGTTCACAAAGTGAATCACGGCAGCTAAAAATACAACTTCCTCCACTCCCACCCAGAAAAACCTGCCAACATCCAGACAACTACGGAATTGCATGCTAGAGAGATGTGGACGATCTTCCAAGATAAATACATACAAATTAAACCGGAGAACCTCAAGGTGCTATTGATTAATGCTAAGAAGCACTTCACAATCAAGTCTCATATCCTGCTTTCCTGGGATAAATACAAGGGGAGGAATGAAACAATTGCTGAGAATATAAATGACGAAGGGAGCTGCGTTAAAATATTTTAAAGGTAACACAGGAAGAAAAGCTGTTGGCAGAGCGTGAAACAGAGCAGCCACAATGAAAAGGAGTCTGAACTCCACGCACCATCACGAGAGAGCAGATCTCCCTGGCCTGTCTCCACTGTCTTCGGCTGCCTCCCAGGTTTATGCCCTTCACATTTTCCTAACTTCTTGGAGTCTCCCCCGAGACATCCCTTGGAGGTCTATCTGCTCAGAGCTTCCTAAGAGCAGCGAGGAGAAGCAAAGGAGAGCCTGACTTGGAAGCTATCTCTAGAAATTTATACAGAAGGATGTTAGGGGCTTAGAGTCAGTCTAAGCCAGACTCATGTTAAGTTGGTATTTGGTATGCAGAATCATATTTCTGAGTAGACAGAACGATGCAATTCTCCACAAGGCATGAAAACATTCTACAATCAATTAAGTAAAGACAGAGTTTTTTTTTTTAAGATCTTGTTTATTTTTATGTGTATGGGTGTTTTGCCTACATGAATGTAGGTGAATCACAAGCATGCCTGATGCCTGAAGAGGGCAAAAGAGGGAGTCGGATCCCTTGAAACCAAAGTTACACATGATTGTCAGTCACTGTGTGGATGCTGGGAATTGAACCCAGGTCCTCTTTAGCTGCTGAACCATGTCTCCATGCCCCATCCAAGCTTTTCTGAGAAGTCTAATTCCAGTGCTAACTCCCTAGTACAGTTATTATCCATTTGAACTACCAACCATCTTTACAGACAGAAGCACTGTCTACAAGGGAGTCTGGTGGTACCCAACAGCCACACAGTCAATGTCTGAGCTAAGAGTGTGTGGTCTTAAGGGCTGGCGAGTTGGCAACCCTGAAACTGAAAACAGGCTTCTGAGAAAGGGGAGGGCAAGAAAGGCTACTGGACTGCTGCTTTCAGATCTAAAAATCCATCAAGAGTAAGTCTGAAAGAGTGTGTCTGACACAGAATGAGTGTAAGGAAGCTATGATGTTATTGGTAGTTACTAAGCTACAGAACTGAGAAAATTACTAAAATATTATATATCTCCCTGATATTTGCTTGTGTGTATGTGTGTATTCATGCGTAAGCAGGTGTGTGTGTAAGTGGAAGTCAGAATTTGACATTGAGTATGTTTCTCAGTTGGTCCCACTCCCTTTTACTTAAAAGTTCAGTACTACGAATAAAGTTTAGGTGCTCGCCAGGCAGACATCTGACCATTGAGCCATAGAACTATATCCCTTCCATTTTTGGGAGTGGGGTTGGGGGATAGGGTCTCACACAGTAGCTCTGGCTAGCTTGGAACTTTCCGTGTAGACCAGGCTGGCATTGAACTCACAGAGATCTATCTGTCTTTGCCTCCTTAGTGCTAGGATTAAAGGTGTTTGTCACTACACCCAGCTCTTCCACCTTAGTGTCTAAGACAGGGCCTCTCACTGGCCTGAGGTTCACCATTTGGCTAGTCTGGCTGACCAGATTACTCCAGGACGCTACCACATCCTGCTTTTACAAGGCTTCTGGGGATTCAAACTTGGGTCCTCATATTTTGTGGCAACCACTTAACCTACTGTGTCATCCACCTCTCTTCCTTGTGACTAAGCTCAGCCATCATGGTAGGATGCCTTTACTCTGTTCACACGTAGGGCTCAGTCGATGGGACTGACTGATCTATCAAATACATATTCAGTAAACCGAACACTACTACAAACATGCCTTATCAACAAGATAATGATGATCTCTGCTGGTGAGTATTTTTTCCTGGTAAATATCAAATTCAGAATGATTTTAAAAAATATTATAATGTCAAGATGAAAAATGTGGTATCCAAAATATTGAGACAAAATGATAAAAATATCACTTCAGGCAGTAGTTTTTGAAATTCTAAGTTTACGAATGTAACAGAAAATTTAAAAATTACCCCTAAACGAACATGAATTGGCAAAGAAGCCTCCCTCATGTTTCAGAAAAGTTTCAAAATGCTCTAAGATTTTGATGTCATTTAAATGAGGAAGAAAAGAGAGAGAGAGAGATATCACCATGTTGGGGTGACTGACAACTACTTTTAATATCATTAAAATGAGCTCAATTTATCTTCCCTTTATTCAGGGAAAGAATTACTTCTCCTGAAGGGTCTCTGCTGCCTCCTGCCCCCCCCCCCCTGCATTTTGGGCCAGGATTCTAGAAATGTCACATGAAAATAACGCACTACCCGCACAACAGAGACAAAGCAACCGTAGAGAGACATCCTTCAACGTAAGGAACAGTTTCATCTTGAAGGCTACAATGAGTGCACGGTTAAAGACAAAACCCTGATCCTGTCATCCGTGGCTGAAGAGAAGAACTTGGAGAAGAAAAGCAGAAACTTGGTTGTTTCAAGAGGTCACTGCTATCTCTGGTCCCAAGGTAGGGTTCCAGAGATGACCACAAAAGACATGAAAGAACAGGCGGTCCTAACCCCATTTAGGAGTCTGATCTTTTTCCAAAGACTGGTCTGTCATTAACACCTCGAGTCCGTCCCATAGACACCAAAGGGACATAGACGTCCCAGGAAGATGCTCAACCTGTGAGGCAAGGCTGGTGTGCCTTGCAAGTCACAGGCTTGCCCAGTCTCCTAAGGAGAACAGGAAAGACTGAATTTGAAAATGCGCTTCTAGAAAGCTAGCATTTTTATGTTGTTAGAAGCTTAGGGTTAATTCCTTAAGAGTTAAGGCAGATGTTCTAAGTGAAATAACATTAAAAGTACTATCTAAGCCACACACTTGGAGGAACAGAAAGAAATCAGATTTCTCAGGGTAGTTGTTGCTCTGCCCACCAGTGAATGAACAACTACATAAGAGGAAGAAGTAACTGTAGATGGAGGTCAAAGGAAAATATTAAACTCTCATTCAAAAGTGAAAAAAATCATATACAAGTAAAAAGTAGTTTTCTGCAGGTATCAAGCGTATGGATTGGAAAGCAGATAAAATATTTCTTAATGGGTATTATATTACTGTCCCTACAGATGTGGCAGTAGAGGAAACAGCAAAGTTGTATGTTCTACGTGTCTGCTCTTGGTCCAAGACTTTGGTAGAATAACATCCACCTTTTTGTTTGAAAAATAAAGACGGATCTAAACTCGAGTCGAAAGGTTAAGCGCGCTCTGTGTGTAGCTGATATGAGTAGGTCTAATTTAACCCGGGCCTGTCGCAGGCACTGGTGTCCTGACCTAGGCTTCTGGTTTCCACACGGGTGAGGGCTAACCAAGATGTAGGCTCTAGGCCTTTGACCTTCTGGAGACCCTGTCCCAGCCAGGCCCGAATTCTGCTTAACAGCCGGAGTCCAAATCAGGAACATGTGCTCTTTGCTAGCACAACACATGGCTCTGAAATTAAAATGCAACACGATCAAGTGCCTCAGGATATTTCAGCAGCTAGAGGAGAGATTAGAGCAGATAAAGCTGGGCTTCGGGGTCACTTCTGCTCTTCATGCTTCTTCCCACTTCTCTGGACTAGACAAATTTAATTTTATTGTATTTCTTGAGAATTTGCTAGAAAAACAAAAGTTTGGTAAGTTATTTCATGGGTGATTGATCTTGGGGAAATAAGGAACTTGTAGGTTTCTCTGTGACATGTGCCACCTATTAGATAGTTAGCTTTTTCTATTCCGACTGAGCCAAACCAAATTAATTAGAAAGTGGTTTGAATTACAAGCCAAATACAATGAGAAGTAATAAAAACAGAAAATGACACTTAGGTCATCAATAATATTCTTGAGATAATTTGGCATTGCTTTTCTTGCTGTGTAAGACAAAGAGCTTTACAAGTTGTCAAGGGGCAGTTTAACCCCAGCCGTCAGCAGGAACTGCGAGAATCTGGGCCATGGACTTAGAGAAGGAGTAGATTTACTTCCTTTTTGCTTCTTTGTTTTTTCTAGAAAACTGTGCTTTCTAGATTTTCTAGAAATCTGTGCTTGAACTGCGAGCTGTCCCCGTAGAGCACACGGCAGTCTGCCCACGTGTCACAAATCTTGCACGGGCCAAGCTCAGAATGATTCTCCAACAAAATCTCAAATCAGCGCTGACTCAGACTCTGAGAAACCCACCAGCACCCAGCACCTTCTTTTATAATGAGGAAAAACCACACAATCGGATAGCTCTTCCGGGAAAGCCTTTTTTGAAAATTGAAGTTAAATTAATTGGTCTAATTTCTATTAAAATGCCTGAGGTCTGTGAAGATCAATATTCTGCATTCTCTTCAGACTTGCACAGGACAAACTCATGGTGCCAACACTGCCTCCAATAGTTCAAGTTACTAATCTGAAAACACAGGAAACAACAAACCGGAGAAGCGGCGTCTCTGTTTTGAGTCAGTCAGTTTGCGGTTTGTTAGCCCTCGGAAAGAGCTGGGTGGAAGACACAGAGAGAAACCCCATGTCTGTAGATGCCTTTAGTGCAGCTGAGCCTCCCCTGTACTCAGAGCATACCTGCTGGTGAGGCTCCTGATCCACATGTCCAGGAGAGCATGTCCCCACTTCTTTGTGCTGTGTAGTTACCATCTCTAGCGACAGGTTAGAAGGCTGTTCCCAGTTTAACTCAGTGGGCCTCCATGCCACACTGTGCTTCTGGTGTGGAGAATGTGACTGCCAGAGGCACCAAGGACTGGAGATGGTAAGGAGTGGAACAGAAAATCGTTTCTCAAGGTTTCTAAACAACCCTGGAACAGCAGCTGAGATTACAGAACCTGGGCGGACGGTTTTCCCCTGGCTGGAGGCCTGGAAGGCTCACCTGCCAAGTGCATTCTGATACCAGGCTTATTATTAACCCCTGTGACACACATCTACAGGTGGCAAAGTCCAAGCTTCTCTCCCAGGTGTGCAAGAGTCTGGGGACCTTGCTTCTTGGAACACTCACTTTTCCCTCCTTTCCACTACATCCCATCCACGGGACACTGGTGTCTGATACACGGGACCAGGAATGTTTCTCCGCGTATACCAATGTCTTTAGCATTTCTATCTTCTGATTTCATTTGCATCACTTGGTCTTTTTCTGCTTGGAATGACTTCATTCCTTCTTTTGAGTTGAGTGATGTCTCCTGGGCTTAGAAAGCGTCCCATGTATGTTAGAATGAAATAAGCCTGAGTTCAAGATCTAGAGGTGTGTCATCCAATATGGAAGTCATGAGCAGGCTGCATCATTGAAATCCAAACATTACCCCTATGGTACAGTCTGTTTCTTGCAATGGCATTACTTTTGGGGTCACAGAGGTTTTTCTTTACAACCCCAGAAATCAACCCACTCTCTAAAGTTGTGTCTTCCTGCCTTCCTCTTAATCCTCTTAGAATTTAGTGACCTAGTCACACAGACGTCATTAGGATGCTCCTAGCATTTAGGGAAATGACTGTTAGAGCATGAAGCCAGAAGAAGCAGCATACGCTCCGTCCCTGTGCTCCCTCAACATGCGTTTCCTGGAGCCTGACTGTGCCAAGCTCACGGCCAGGCATACCGGTGCCACGGTAGGCAGAACTGAGTTGGTTCCTGCTGAGATGGATGTCATCGCTTGTCAGGGTAATTCAAACAGAACCATGGTGGATGACCTGTGGGTGAGGCTGCTGCCCTGGATCAGGGTAGGTCCTCAGGGAACGCATCACACAAGCAAACCAGGGCCACAACTCTTTATCTGACCTCTGTGGGCCAGAAGGCTCTGAAAGTTACAATTATCAGATTTAGAAATTGAAAAATATTGCATGTGACGCCACACCCACCATGAACAAAGCACCACCCTGTCACCAAGTGTCCTCAAATTTCTAAAGCTAAACAGAGGACTTTCTGCTCCACGAGACGGTTAAATTAAGTTCCTAAGAGGGCCAACATGAGTGCTGCTTGGATTTTGTGGCCAAATGTGTTTTGGGGTTTACTTTATTTCAAAGTTGGTTTTCAGAGCCTTGGGGATTTTAGAACTGGAGACAAACACTATACATTCTACTCTGAAAGCATACGTTGTTAGCAGCATTATTTTAACAGTGCCAAATTTTGGAAAAGAAGAACCAATGGAGGTCTCTAACTCTGTCCTGGAAATAAGTGCTGTGGAGAGATTTCTTTATAAGCCGTCAGTGCACAGGTCTGCTGAATCTAGTCACTTGCTGGGAGCTTGTCTCTTTACCCCATGTGATCCTTATGGGAGGATCACATATGGAAGGTGTGGAGACCTTGCGCAGGCACCGCTGCCTTGCAGTGGTGCTAAAAGCAATGGGTCAGTCTCATTCTAGAGCTTTGACTTGCAGGCCTGGCTGCACATGATGGTTTACAAATACACTCCCAGGCCAGCCCCAAGCCACATGAATTGGAATCTTACAAGGGTCTGATCAGTTTTGGTCAACCTGGCACAAACTGGAGTCACTTATAATGAACCTCAGTTTTGGAATTTTATCTATCAGATTGGCCAACGGGCACACCTGTGTGGCATTTTCATGATTAATAACTGATAGGGGGTGGGGGCAGGGGCAGCCTACGATGGGTAGTGTTGCCTCCAGGAAGGTGGTTCTGGGTAATTTGAGAAAACAGGCTAAGCAAGCCAGTAAGTAGCATTCCTTCCTGGTCTCTGCTTCTAGGCTCCTGCTTGGGTTCCTGCTCTGACCTCCCTCAGTGATGAACAGTTCCTCTGCAGGCTGGTTTTGGTTAGTGTTTTTATTACAGCAACAGAAAGAAAGTTGAAACAGATCCACTGTTAGCATGCCTGTGTATGGACATGTGTTCATATAACTACTACTGGTCATCCTTTCAAGTTGGGGCACTAAGAAAAGTCGCATCACCCAGGATGCGATACGGAATGCCTGAGGTTTCAGCTTGCCTTCCACTCCGCCCTCCTTCTGTAAGGTAACTGCTGAGGTGACTTCCTACCACGACCCACTCGTCTCAGGCATCAGTTTTTCACACTGTGTTGCCCAATGGTATACCTGGAGATTCTGCCAGCCCTGCTCCTGGACTGAGCTCCTGAGAGGCTGCCTTGTGGAGTCTGGGGCCCTGCTGGGCAGCAGTGGGGCTCTGACATGCAGCAGTTTGAGATGCTCTGCTCTGGCACTTGACTAGAACATGCCTAACAGAATTGGACAGCACTCCTATAGGCCCAAGAGTTAGCTTAGGCGGTTAGACATCACCAGGAAGAGACTGTCTCCTGCGCGACATTAAGACTGAGTTCTCGCTCCTGCTCTTTGTTCTTTTCTCTGATTTTGACCCCTACTCCCAACTCCACTGGTGATTTCCTCACCCTGATCAAACCAGGGTTGTTACTAGAGACCGTGGATCAGCCACAATTCCACCTACTAGCTTCCTCATTTGCCCCTTTCCTTTTACAATTTCTTTCTTTCCCTTCCTTCCTTCCTTCCTTTCTTTTTTTTTTTTTTTTAGACAAGGTTTCTCTTTAGCTGTGAAGCCTGTCCTGGAACTAGCTCTGCTAGACCAGGCTGGCCTTGAACTCAGAGATCCACCTGCCTCTGCCTCCTGAGTGCTGAAATGAAAGGCATGCACCACCACTGCCCGGCCTCCTTGTACAATTTTTATTTTAGGAAGTGATGATTGTTTTGAAGACTAATGGACTAAAAATGAGAGAAAAATAGAGAAGGCAACTAAGGCAGGCTGGGTGGGGAAGACAAACATGTGGAAGGGGAGCTAAAAGCTAAGGAAAAAGAGATGGAGGTGCGAAGAGATGAGTTTTCTTTGAGATAGGTGATAAGATATTTTCTAACAACTCGAGAAGACGGAAACTGGCTTGCGGAGGGAACCAAAAGGCAGCAAGCAATCTGTAGAGCTGCTCTCTTGAGTCAGACCTGAGGCTGGGCTGGCCCACAGGTGACAGTCACTCTCAGTAAAGCACCCTACAGTGACTCATGTTTCCTCATGGGCAGAAAGGTGGTAACAGCACCTCTCCGGGACAGCTGAACTCTACGCTGTGGCACTTGTTTTAAGCCACTGTGCCCACGGACTGAGCCATTCATCAAGCTAGTCCTGGCTGTGATAGTGTTCTGGTTATTATCAAGAAACAGAGACTTTAAGGAAGGCAGAGCACATACTAGTCAGGTGGGTGTGAGTCAGCCAATCAGCTGGCAGCCTTGAGAACAGAACCACATTTGCAGAAGAGGAGGGCCTCTGTTTCCCGAATGCTGCTTGAAGTCCCAGCCTGCAGGCCTACCCTATAAGCTTCGGAGGACAGCTTCTATAAGGGGAACCAGGCTCAAGCCCTCAGCATCATCTACACATAACCCAGTGTGGTCGTGTGCATCTGCAAACTCAGCTCTTAGGAGACTGATGCAGGAGGATGGCAAGCTTGAGGCCAGACTAAGCTTCACAGAAAAACCCTACCTCATGACAAATATATGTACCCACATAACCTTCTATTTTCGTGTCTTTGGAGGCACTGACTGAAACACCACCTTGAGAGGTAATAAGGATGATATGCTTATCCGTACTGTTTTGGTCATGTGAGGGACTCCCTGTGGCTGCTGTCCCCTGCTATCCCAGAAGGCTCAGGGATAACCTTTACCTTCAGGCATGCCCACAGCCTCTATCTCCCTTCCACTCTCTTTGAACCTGTTTTCTTAAGATGCTGGAAACCAATTCTAATTCACACTATAGATGAATCTAGAGCATGACTGAAGCAGGAAGGACAACCTCGGTTACCCTCAGGCGAGCACAGCTGGATTCAAAGGTCTCTGTGGAGGCTCTTCCATTGAAGAGCCTGGGTTCTTTGGCGTTCTCAGAAGTCTTCAGTCTTTCTTCTTTGTCCCACACCAGCCCCAGGCGAAGCCTGAGTTCTGCCTGCCCGTTTTCCCTGCTCAGCCACTCTTCCATGGAGTCAGCAGCACAGAGGCTACAGTTCACACACCACTCTCTCCACAAGGCTCAAGGCACCAAGGAATACTTTCCTTTCAGTTTGCACCATGGATCTGGTGGCTCTTGCGAAATTTCACTCTAACCTCTGACTTCTTATGAAATCTGAAATCCCTGAGATGTGGGATCTTTGGGGAGGCAGGACGCAATGCCAGGTGATAGGAACTGGACCACAGCCTCCTATTTGTGCTAGCACAAGACACCCGGGACTGCATCTCCCTCAGGGGATTTCCTGTGGAGAAAGTGACTCAATGATGCCCAGGAACAGGCCTCCCAACCGGTGACTGGCCAGTTGAAATTGCTCCTTGGTTTGGGGCAAATTAGAAGCCATTCCTTCCTCAGCCTCCTCTTCCAAATTGGGCCCCGTGCTTTTACTCTTGCCTCTCACCTTGGTAGGGATGCATGTGACCTGCAGGTCACTGTGCACGACTCACACAGGCCAAACCCTGCTAGCTGAGGGCATATCAGGAGACAGCAAAGTTCTTGTTGCTGAATTTTAAGAAAGCGAAGTTCTAAAGGGTAAAGGCTCAATTACTTGCATGGGTGTGAATACTTCCAGGTGGTTTTGCCTCAGTGGATTGAACAGGTGGGAGCAGGAGGCCCAGCTGCTTCTGTGTCTGCACTGTGACTAATACATTTCTAAACACACAACAAACATTTAACTGTGTCAACTTTCAAAACAGCTTTCCCCATCAGAACTCAGCAGATGTGAAGTCACTGTGAGATGCTGTAAAGCCACTTCCATGAAAGGGGAGGGGTCTCTCGCTGGGGGACTACAGTCCTTTCTAACAAGCTGCCAAGGCTGGACCTGGTTAGGTTTAGACTGACTCACCAAGTCTGATACTCAGGTGCATTTCACAGAGAATGTGGACTCCGACAGACTCCTAAGTTCTAACACGGGAGGGGCCCTGAGTATCACAGGTACAGACCAGTCTTCTAGTACTGGGAACACTAGAGATTCATGCAGGAAAGAATCAAATTAGACATATAGATGATACAAAGAAATCAGCTAACAAGGAACTTAAACACTACACAAAACCTAAAATTATAACACTCTTGAGATCTAGACCCATATATGATGCAAAAGTTAGCTAAAATGGGCTTAAAGACTACATAAGACCTAAAACTACGACACCCCTAGAGGAAAGCACAGGAGGAGGCCTCTCAAACAGTGACTGACATTGGATGTGGCACCAGAAGTGCAGATGACAAAACCAGCGACGGACAAGGATGACAGCAAACTAAAGAGCTTCCTCAACCAGAGGGCATATCTGCAACCACAGACATTGCTGTACAGCTTCCATAAGCGTCTTGGAAGATGGTGGAAGCTTTGGGGGGGAGGTAGCGCTACTGAAAAGGAAGTTAGGTCAGAGGAGTGTGCCCTGGAAGGGACTAGGAAGCGTCCTTTCCTGTCCTGCTGTGCTTCTCAGACACCGTGAGGAAATCAGGTCATCTTGGCCACATGTGGTTGTCATGCATGTTCTAAAAGGCCCCAAATGATAGAACCAAGTAACCATAGTTTGAAACCATACAACCAAAATAAATCATGTGCCTTATTAAGTTGGCCATTTCAGGGATTCTGCCATAGTAATACAAAGCCGATACATACCCGGCAAGCAATCAATACCGAAAATATATAACAACTCCAATAACCTGTCAAAAATCTGCATCACCCAGTAAAAAGTAAGGAAGGGTGTGTGTGATGCAGACTGTGTGTGTGCCTGTTGGGATCTAACCCACTGGCCATGTGATGTTAGGTGAGAGGCTCTCTGACCACTCAGAATCATGCTATGTAGTCTCAGATGGCTTCCAACTTAGGAACACCATTGCACATGTTCGAGGTGTCTATGGCACAAAACAAAACAAGGAAGTTGATGTGACCTCCCAAGCTCTTTAAACACATGCAGATGGGAAGGCCCTCGATGAGGTTTCTCACTACTCCATGGGGAGAGGGTATAGTGTGAGGTGATGGCAGGAAGCAATGGAGGCACTGGTTTGATATGGAGTCTTCAGAAACTGAATGGTTAGGATCTGTTCAGGTGCCTTCAACTCCCATAAGGAGCAAGAGGGACAGCACAGTCATTC
Organism: Myodes glareolus; assembly: GCF_982192425.1. NCBI lineage: Eukaryota > Metazoa > Chordata > Mammalia > Rodentia > Cricetidae > Myodes > Myodes glareolus. Next base: position 63,158,774 of record NC_142035.1, read on the forward strand.
TGGGGGAACCCATGTCAACTGGCTGCAATCTGAATGAGTGTGCTCAGAAACATGGAGCAGAACTGGACAGGCCAATGCCTTGCACGAATCACGTTACTGACAATTGCTAGATTATATAACATACACCTTTCCAGAGATATATTAGAGGCCTAAACATCTCTCCCCTCTAGAAAAAGGCTTACTGCTCAAATAAGAATTTTCCTTAGGAATACTCTTCAAAGTTCATGGAACAAGAGCTTTTAGAAATGTAGGGTGGCTGGGTGGTGGTGGCATACACTTTTAGGTAGGCAGGCAGATCTCTGAGTTCAAGGCCAGCCTAGCCAACAGAGTTCCAGGACAGCCAGGACCTTGTCTCAAAACAAAACAAAAGAAGAAAAAAAAAAGGCAGAGTGGGAGTGAGTGAATGGCAGTCATAATTTAGGGAGGCAGTCCTCCTGCTGACAGTGCATCCACATGGATTCTAAGCTTTCAGGGCTTCTTTGTTTGTTTCCCCCTGAGACGGCTTCTGTGAAGCTTTGAAACCTATTCTAAAACTAGCTCCTGTAGACCAGGCTGGCCTCGAACTCACAGAGATCCGCCTGCTTCTGCCTCCAGAGTGCGTGCTTCCCCACTGCCTGGCTTAAACTTTCAAATCCTTTTGAGTGTGAGCCTTTAAAACTTACTTAGTCCTGTGAGGACTGCTACACACTGGTTGCGAGAGACTTCTGAGGCTGGCCTGGAAACCCAGCAGCATTTACAACACTACTTCTGTGTTCAAACAACTCCACGCCCACAACTGTTATCAGAGCAATGAAACTTATTAGGGCTACTTGTAACAAGCATTATGCTCCAAATGAAAATGACAGTCTCCCTTAGGAGCCCATCCACCAATCTTCCCTATCAGCATGCTGCCATAGCAGTTAGCGCCGTGCAGAGTCCTTGAGACTTTCTCCTGGAGTAAGAAGGGACAAGGAGAGGCAGTGCAGGGCAGACTATATCTAGTAGTGTAGATATAGTCTGTCTAGTAGTATATCTATCTAGTAGTATATCTATCTATAGTATATCTAGTAGGTTGTGTGCAGTTGGACTGGCAAGAAAGAGTGCTGGATGCTCTTGTCTGGGCGTTAGGAAGGGATGGGGTGGCCCACAGAGCACCTGCCAGTGTCAGTGTGGGGCGACTTCAGAAACTTCCCTTCTTGACTTCATGACAGGGCCTCCTTGAAGTACAGTAATGAAAGCATTTCTCGCGATGTCCTCCCCTCTTCGGCTTGGGGGGGCAAAGAAGAAAGACAGTATCATGTTTGGGCTGATGAAAACTTGAATCACTGTCCACTGTCACCAGATCATTTGGAGGAGAGAAGATAAATGCCCTGAAGAAAGCCCTGGGATGCTATATGTAAATCAGAGGTAAGAAGAGCCAATGAGGTCTGGGCCAATATTAAGCCAGTTACCAGCAATGAAGCAATTATATGTGTGACTGAAACAATCTATAATGACAGCTCTAACAGGCGCTGGAGAGAGGGCAGGAGACCACTTGGGATAATCTGAACAATCTAGTGTCCCGAGAGATGAGCAACCCAGTCCAGAGCTCCAGGGTCAGAGGACGTGGAATTGCAAATGGAGATTGAAGGACGATCACACAACTTTCTAATTACACGGGCCTTAGTGCTTAGAAGTGCCTGGTGCAGGCATAGCCTACCAAATGACTGACGGCAAGCAGCCACATAGGAAGGCTCAGGCACACTGAGCAGAACTGAGGGGAAGTAAAATATTGAGCATAAAAACTGCCTATGAAGTGAGGCCACCCAGCCTGGGCCAGGGTGCAAGTGTCTGAGCATATGCGAACCCTGCTTGTCTAAGAAAGCACTGTAGCCCTAAAACTCTGCGGTCCTTTACTCAGGTTGCTTATTCTCTACGTCATGGTCAAAAAATACGAATGGGTGTAAAAGTGACTTATTAAGTCACCTGGGGAGGTGGTTCGGTCTGTAGTGTGCTTGTCATACATGCATGAGGACCCTGGCACACATGTAAGGGTGAGGTGGTACGTGTCTGTAAGCTGAGCACTGGGCATGAAGAGAAGAGGCAGGAGGATCCCTGGTCCGCCAGTCTAGGAAGTCCATAGGTTCCAGATTCAGTGAGAGATCCTGCCTCAAAATAGACTGGAAAACTGAGGGCACCTGGTGTTGACTTGTGGCCTCCACATGTACACAGCGATACCCCATCCTCATGTGCACAAAATGTATATACACTCAAAAACACCACAAACAAATGAAAATAAAGTATAGTAGTAATGACAGCAATTAGCGTTCACTCAGAGCACATATCTTGTCAAGAGACAAAGCCCATTCTGATGCTGATGGAGGCTTCAGGGAGAGAGGACGGAAGGTAGGAAATGAAAACACTTTAAACCCCGTGCAACAGGTAAATGACTAATTTCATATAATGTCACACATTATCTTTCTGTGTCTATAAATTATCTGCAGACAGGAATTAAGAATTCTGAAGACTCCAGAAGAGAAAACAAATGCATATGTACAAGCTATTTTGTTTACACTTGTGTATATGTTAATAGACAACTGGATAAATGAGTGTTGAGTGTCATGAAAACAGCTCCTTTAATTGAATATTAAAAGGGAGAAACAGAATTATCATTAAAAGCCACATCATGGTACAGAAAATGAAGGCGCCATAGCTTTCTCTAGACTAGCAGATTTCACGACAGAAGACAGAAAGACAGACTTAGGTTGAGGCTGGAGCTCGGGGTCCGGAGCTTGGTGAGCACGTGTGAATCAGCAGTCAGGGCTCCTGTACCACCCCAGTGCTGGTGGAGGCTACGGTGCATTCGGTACCCCAGCTCAGCCCTTCGGAAGAATGTCTGGTATAGTGGTGTCTATGCTGCCTCCCAGAATACCCAGCCAAGGCGATTATTTAAATAACTACACAGGCATACAGCACAAGCATGAGGAGTCTACTAGGATGAGCAGGACCTATATATGAAGACACAAAAAGCAGCTTTAATATATCCTAAGGTGAAGAACACATAAACATTCAATGACAAACACTGAACAGTTTATTTACAATGATTTTTAAAAAAGAAATAAAGCACTTTTCCCACAAGTGAAAAAGTTTCCAAGAGCAAATATTTGGGAAGTCCATAAAGAATCCTTTTAGAGCAAGGCTCATGTGGAGAAACGCCCATCCTAGGCATGGAGTGGAATGACCCAGTCACTCACAAAGGAGCGTGCATCTTGAGAATAAAGGACACCTATGCAGCCCATAGCCTGGGCATCTGAAGCTACATTCTCATTGTGCACACCAAGCACATGCAAGGGGTTCTCCCTCCATCTGGAGGCACCACTGCTCCTGAGGTCCCCAAGCACATTACTAGGTCTTTACTCTGCATGGCTGGGCTTGGGTCTTGTTGCTCCCATGACTCTGAGCCCATTGTTGGGTGTGCAGTATGCTGGGTCTAGGTGTGGCAGAGCGTCTATTCTGCTCTTGAAGCAAGCTGTGGCAATACTGAGAACCCCACACCATGCCAACCCTGTTCAAGGGGACTGGATGTGTGGGCTCCTGCTTTTACTGGGGAAAGGAACAACTGCTACCACCTCTTCTCTCACCTTGAAACAAAAGCAAAGCCAAAAACAACAACAAAAAAACCATTTCAGGAGAATTTCCTTGGAATGGGTTTCCAACCGTTCTGAGCCAGGCAACCTATTTAGGTGGGTCTTAAAATAACTGCAAAATTATGTTTTAAGGTATCTTGAGAAATATTACATGATATATTAATTTATTACATGAATTTGAAGGCAGCCTTGTCCCATGTCAAAGTAAAACATATAGCAGTGTGTTAGGAAGTGTATTGAACACACATTTCCGTCTTCACAAAGCACTGAGTTTGTAGTTTAAATTGAGAAAAAGTGTACAAGTGCATGTGTATCTGTGTGAATATGCCATGTGCATGCAGGTGCTGGCAGAGGCCAGGGTCGGGTGTTGGATCCGCTGGAGATGGAGTTACAGGCCATTGTGAGCTGTTTAATGCTGGTGCTCAGAACTGAACTCGGGTCCTCCGGAAGAACAGTCAGTACTCAGCCACGGAGCCGTCTCTCTAGCCTCAAGACCGTACAGTTTGAATGCTTTGAAATCTCCACAGGAAAGATCCCTCCCTCATTTAAAGGATCTGCTGGATGTACAAGCACATAGGAGGAGCCCTGCTGTGAGAATACCCCACAGACTGAGCTCATCCTAACAATGTGTTCATATTGAGATCCACCCAGGTTCTATACTGTATGCATTTCCTCTACTCGTTGTTCTTTATGACATGCAGGAAGAAACTGAGGCAGACAGAGGTCCCACCAGAGAAGGTGCCTTACCAAGAAGAGATACTTGAGATTGCTTTTCCATAAGGCACACAGATGGACCCTAGAGATAGAAAACCAGGAACTGTAGACAAGGTAACTGCAGACATATCCACATACTGCCTAACCTGTTAGCCACATATTAAATATATCAAGGTAAAACCTTTAAAGCTTTGGGGGTGCAGGGTATGGGAGAAGGAGGTCGCTTTAATACAAGTCACATGTTTTCTAGCTTGCATTGCAATTATTATGGAACCAAAGGAAAGACTTGCTTATAGAAGTCTCAGCCTGTAAGCAACAGTGTTGTACTTTCTTTCTGATCAATAGCAAGTGAGAAAGGAGCACATTAGGGATCAAATGTCTTGATGGTCTTGGGGTGGCTCAACTAAGTTGGTATAAGATCTCGGTCAAGAGTTAACACTAGCTGGGCATGCCGGTGCATACCCATAATCCCAGCACCTACTAAGTATAAAGAAGAGTAAGTTTATGGCCAGCCTGGGCTACTCAGTGAGACCCTATCTCTAACACTCAATATGATAAGAAGAAACAAATGAGAAAAGAGTTGATACTATCCTTGTGTGGGGGCTGCTGCCAACAGACTGTAGGGCTAGATTCTTCCTTATTTTTCAACGGGCTAGTGACTGTAACTCATGGCCCCATAGCTAGGTCTCTGTCACCTTAACCATTAGTGACCCTTGTAAAACAGCACAAAATCACGGTGACTAAACTCTGGCTGGTGGACGTGAAGTGTGCGGTGAGTACGGAACCTGAGTACCACACAGCCATCAGGAAGGAACTGCCCTATGGGAAACCTCTAGCATGGTCCACAAATTCACTGTCAGGTTCCAGCCTCTAGCTGTTCTCTGATTGTTCTAAATACTTGACAAACTGAAGCCTTTTCACTTCCCCTTGAAATTGCCTCATCTCCCTGTCAGAGCGCCATGGGGGACTCCATTACTTTTCTGACTTCTCTCCCCTCCTGACAAGTCATTTAGCGGGCTTCTTGTTGTGAAGGCTGTCCATGTCAAATTAGCCAGGGCCCCTATTGTCCTTATTACCACTCGAAAAGCCATCATGAGTAATGCTATGGGGTCCCTCAGTTGTCATCACTCGTCAGAAAGAAAGGGAGTGTGGTTACATATAGCTGACAGGTAATTTCAGTGTCTACAATTACCCCAATTAGTCTTGTCACAAACAATTCGATAAATGCACACCAATACAAACAGATAAACACACCAAGGTCTCTCACTATTAATGCTGTGTAATGGGTGAATCAGTGATATGATGCTGGATTTTATTTATTTATTTTTTTAAAGCTATCCTCAGCTGTGAGCTGGCACTTGCTACCTGGTCAGCACAAATTGTACTATCTCCTTTCATTAGCTCGTCAGCACAAGGAAATCTGAAAGGCTGTGACAAAATTCATTTAGAGAGAGAGGGCGAGAGCAGATTGTTAGAACACCTGCTTCAGGCATGGATTTGAGAAAGGGTTCCTTTTCTCAGCTCCGAGAAACCAATGGTTTTCATGCTCACTTTGTACTAAAGCACCAACCTATGAAACTTAGTCGGAATGGGAAGTAGAAAAATTATATCCACACAAATATTCAGAACATGATTTGGGAAAAAAAAATCAGCCAAACTATCTAGCCAGAAAGCATTGATAGAAAATTTGGCAGATTCACATGCAAGCTTTTTACTGCTCTCATTGAAGGAGTTTTATCTTTTAAAAACAGACAAACAAAATTCCAGCCAACAGCCATCTATACCGGCTCTGCACCTACTCTAGGGTTTGCGGGAATGTATACCGGATCTGCACCTACTCTAGGGTTCGCGAGAATGTATACCGGATCTGCACCTACTCTAGGGTTCGCGGGAATGTATACGGGCTCTGCATCTACTCTAGGGTTGACGGGAATGTATACTGGTTCTGCACCTACTCTAGGGTTCACGGGAATCTACACGGGCTCTGCACCTACACTAGGGTTCATGGGGATCTGCACAGCGGTGACGCGGACTTGACAGTATGACTTACAGGTTGCCTTCTGTCTATCTCCCTGGGAATGAACCGGTGTTTACCCAGCAGCCCCTAGAAGCAGTCTTTGGTTCCAGGCTATTTAAGCCCGAATGGCGCACCACTAGACCTGCTCTTGAGAGCCACGGAAAGAGATGCTCAAGCCTCACTATCTGCAGCATCTGCTGCACCCTGTCTCTTTTCTGACCACGATCTTAAGTGATGGCTGAAAAACCAGGCACAAGAATATTGTTGGAGGAAATTGCTCTTGGCAACTATTTGTTCAAGCTCAAGATTTTTTTTTTTTTTTTAAACCAACACTAAGAACCCACCAGAAAATAGGCCAGGTCTCCCTAATGAGTAATCTATTTTAGCACAGTCTTGTCTAGGCATGACAGTTTACTGAGAGGCTTGAAAAACTCGTAATTACCAGTGTTACAGGGCAATTAATGTATATTACACTGCACTACTCATGGCAGCAACTGTCATTTTCTCAATAAAAATGAGCACTCTTCAGCTAAAGGCGACATTAATTGGGACTTTAATGACTATGCAGAGAAGCTGAAGCCAAATATGAACAAAACAGCGATTCAATGAGCGACTTCAGAAACGAGAAAATTGTACTAAAATGAGATTAATTGCTGTTTAGAAAAAGGAAAGAACCTAAAAAGCTATTAAATTGCAGGGTTTGGGTGCCCGGGTGATGGTTGTGATGTTAATCTTGCATTCTCGCAGCAGGCAAATATTCACTAAATTCAGAGCCTTTTGACAGCAGGAAAAAATCATGTATGCTTAACTTCAATCCATCAAAAATATATTTCAGCTTTTATCAGTGTTCTAAATACTTCTGCAATTTCAAAAATTACTGCTCCATTCCTTGGCTGTCATCATGCAAATGTGAACACTGTCAATATTGCTATGAAAAATTTCCCAGCTTCAAAAGGCCCACTTCAGTGATAAGAAAGGAAAGCGTGAAGATTAGAATTGCAAAACACACACTCCTAATATAACAGAAATCAAACAATAAGAATTTAATGTTTAAGTTGTGGAAACTGCTAAAATAGAAAATGATGGGGTGGGTCTTTTTTTTTTTTTAGAAAAAAAAATCAAAGAAAAATAACCATGAAATTCTTTCCAGGCTTGTAACTTTGTACTTAATTAATCCTCACTAGTAATTAGGAGAGAATATTCCAGCCTGAGTTCAGGTGCTGTGTTACCACTGCACTCAAGCTTCTGAGCCTTCATTCTGCTTCTCGGTTCTTTAAAATAATGATACAACTGCTTTCCTTCAGAGCCTTTTCAAATATCATGAGGGCTGTAGATAGGAAATGGAGTGCTTGGATTTTGACCTATGAGGGAGATAACCAGACTTGATAACTAGAGTTGTGGACTCGGTAACTTCTGTTTCTAATACCTTATTTTTATTTTCTCAAGGAGACTGGGAATTTGGTATTACTCTTATACAGGGAGCTCTTAGGAAAGCTCCATTTTGGACAGCAATGAAGTGGCCCGTAGACTGCCTTGACATACCTACTGCCCTTTCTCCCAGCTCATAACCAACCCTGATTGTTCATCATGCTACTATTTGAAGAATCTTTTTCTCATCTGCAGCATGAACCTGTGGGCGACATGATGCCTGGGCTTGCAACTTCCAAACCAATGACAGATCCCGCCTATGCTGAAAACCCAGAAATACAAACCACCTGACTTGCCTCGGGAGGACATATGGGTCGGGTCCCTTGTCTGCCAGAAGATACTGATGGCTCCTGGGGGCGTGGTGAGACAGTACGGAGATGGATGGGCCATCCAGTGTCAGAATGCTAGGCTGACCCTTGCTGACTTGCTGTCCTGGTCACTAAAAACATCACTGAGTTTTGAGCACAAGCTTGTTGTGACCACCTATGCGAAACAGGCTGCTCTCCCGATCCAGCATGTCTCCAGCAGTACCTGGCCATCCCCTTCCTCCAGGCTCCTCTTTCTTTATCTAGACTTCTATATTAACAGTACAATTCTTCCTCACAAGTTTAACAAATGTCCTTCTTAGTGCCTCTTTTTTTGGGGGTGAAAGGAGATCTTTGTTATTCATTGTGCCATTTCAAAAACTAAGCTTCTCTCCTACCTCAAACACAGCTTTTATTTTAAAGACAAAAAGTTCACCAGGCTCTCCCTAAAAGCCCTTTCACGCAGAGTCCTTAGAGAAGACAGGTGCCTTTGGATAAATTATCTTTTGTGACAAACCAGTCACATACATTTGCTTTTTGTTTTTCTTAAAGAAGATGTCAATAGTTTGATTCCATTTTGTCTATGCAAATACCATTGATGAAAGTTTCAATGGAAGTTTTCAGGGCGTGGAAGAGTTCCAAACTAGGTAATGAAATGGGGCTCAGGAATAGGATACTAATTCACCCAACTTGCCAAGAATGATCTAACCCAGCAGCCAGACAAAGGCAACCGCGAACCATCCACATGATCCTAGATAATCCTTTATACTGTATCTCTAGGATCTCATCCCCGGGCGCAGTTCACTGTGAGGCTCCATTTGGGGCTCCAGGTTTCCCATTTGCAAATGGGAGCAACTTTGTCATGCTAAATTGGAAGCCTGTGAACTGAGTGCAGGCACTTGGCAGACATAGGCTCCAGGAATGTTAACGACTGCAGTGGAATAAACCTTTCAGGAGAGCTCGGAACACAAGTTTACTAGATACTGTTGTTCACTTGGTGAAATTCTTTACCCCTGGCCGTTGCCACACTGGCGCCATGAGAAAAGGTGGTCCTGCGAGGCATGAGAAAGGCTTGCTTAAAAAGCAAGGAGCACTGCTTTCCCAGCTATGGCTTTAGCTCCATTTTAACCTCATTATTAATTTGCACAAGTATCATAGGCCACTTTCCCAAAGTACATATCCGTGGTTCAGATTACGTATTGAGAACCCTCTAAGACTGAGATAGAGCACAATGCCCATCAATCTCACAAGTGACAGACCATGTTGAAGCTGGGAATAGTGACAAGCTACAGGAACTTTTTTTTTTTTTAAATCAATTCCAGGAGATTAGTAAGATGCGTTTTTAGATACATACACTCAGAAACATTATAAACTCAGTGAGAAGCCAAACTGGAATATCTCAAGTTTGGAAGATGAACAATATTTTGATGTGCCAAGGCTAATATATTATATGTTTCGAGTCTTACTATTAAGACCTGTAGCAACTGTTTTAAGAGATGAGTAGAAATGAAACAAATGGTAAATGTTTATCCAGTCATGCAGTTCTGAAAGAAAACAACTGTTAATTTGCATTAGCTCGGGACGACTTAGCAGACAGCTCTTTAACAGCTACCACCTCTCAGCAGCCCAGAAAAAAGAAAGATTTCCTCGCTGCTCCCCTGCTACCTGTTCCTGCAGGGTGAGCTGTAATTCACTTTCCCCACTGGCCACCAATACTCAGCAAGTTCAAACTCATTTCAAAATGGACCATGTCTTTTGTGGGTAGTTTGTAGAGGAGAGACTCAACAGATGTGGACAGATGCAGCATCACTGACTCCACCTAGGAATACTCAAAATATGGAGCACTTTGAGTCATGGAAAAAATTAAAAATTATATGTGATGTCACTTTAGTGCAACCAGGATAGTTATTCTGCACAAATAAAAGTTTGATAGCCTATGTCTAGTGGTAACAGAACCTCAACCATGTAAATGCAAGTGAATCTCATTGTGAAGGGTAATAAATAAATTTTGATTTAACTGTTAATTAACTTTCCCATCATTATAGGAAGAAGTGAAAGGAAAGGCAGGGTTGGAAATGGGCCTCCCAGGTCTGAGCCAAGGGAACTTCTATAGAGCGCCTGGCTCTTCTGCAATCCAAGGAATGCCTTGGTGCCATGGCTGGGCTCTCCCTGTGTTTCTTTCTCCTCTTAGGGTTCTATGTCTCAGTCAGAAAAACAGCAATGAGATTTCCTTACAGACCATCTAACCACAGGTAAAAGAGAAAGAAAAGAAAGTTTCAAAGAAAAGACAGCAATTCGATTGATAAACAAAATCCAACTGGGGGAGGAGAGGTTCAAATGACAGTAGGTGGGCAGAACAGCTGGGATCTGAATAAGGCAGGAGACAAAGAAAGTCCACCTCAGGTGAGTACCAGGGCTGCAGAGCATGGGGGGGGGGGTGCTGTAGAGCATACCAGGAGTGCTAGGAGAGGGTGAAGGGCCACATGAAAGAAGAACACCAAGTTTCCACATCTTTTGGGGGGTCCTGTGTTCCTACTGGTCAATGACGTGATATGAAAAGAGAAGTATACTTCACACATGTAGGATGGGGGATCTGCCCACATGTCTGTCTCGAAACCACTACATGAGAGCCAGTACCAGAATCTCTTTTACCTGAGTTAAATGTTTACTCCACCCATGCACAAGTAAAAGCCTGTAATTCCAACCAAAGCCAAATGTGGCAAAAAGCCACCTGAACAGTGATTTCTGATACACAGATGCCTCCACCTGCTACCCCATCTTTCTTTTTTCCTTTTTTCTCCCCCTGAGACTACATAACCCTGGCTGACCTGGCACTTGCTATGTACATCAGGCCTTGAACTCATAGAGGTCCCACTGCCTCTGCCTCCCTAATGCTGGGATTAAAGGTGTGCACTACCACCCCAGGCCTTGTCCTTTTAAGGCAATATTTCTCTGGACACATCAGGATTACAGAAAATAATTTTGAAATTAATGTTTTGTAGACTTTCTCTCTCGGTCCCAACCGTTTCCATGGCTTCAGTCCATCCTAGTAGGAAAAGGAGGATTTCACTGCCTGTTGTAAGTTAGAGAAGACCAAGGACATCACAACAAGATCCCTCACTTCCATCCCCAAGCTGGAATGAAACTATAGGCCAAACACCTCCAAGCTGGAAAACTCTGAAACTCCGAATTTCTTGGTACCCTGGTAAGTTTCAGGGTTTGAAGCATTTTAGGTTTTTTGGACTGAGGTAGTTCAGCTGGGGAAAATCTTTTCAAAAATTCCTAAACATAAATTTAAAAAAGTCCTGTATTAACACTACTGGTTGCCATCATTTTCAACAGGCATTTAATGTAGATCTACCTTCATACCTTGGGCTTCATATCAGGATAGTACCTTTCATTGCTATCTCTTTTCAAGAGAATCCTCAACCACTTCCAACCTTGCATTTATATGCCTGCTCTCTCCTGACATTGAGCAGCTATATGCAAAAGAATGCAGAGTAAGCAGACAGCCATACTAACTTTGGACCCCTGAACCAGGGTGGCACAGGGAGCTACCGGGTGAACACTGGTTCCAGGGCTACCCAAGCACTCCTATGGTCATAAGGATGAACTGAACTCACTGAGTACCATGTGCTCATTTAAAAACCGTTAATCATCTGTCTGTCTGTCTACACTTTTGTCAATAAGAACACAAGGAAGAAGTTTCTTGATAAAAGCAAACACAAAGACCATATAGTAAATAGTGAAACTGTCATTTTCTGAGTACCGATCGGAGGCTGAAAAGACTCCATCAATCTGGGGCCCTCTTACTTCCTACCACATAATGGCAGAGACTTATTCATTCCAATAACACAGGGAACAACGATGCAAAATAAAGATGGAAGTTTGTGCATTTATTATTCTCGAAAAGTTCAATGCTTTTTCTCATCTATCCATGAAGTTCTCTTTTTTTGAGTTGTCTATGCGACGAGCCCCAGAATGCCAACCTCTGGCATCTGTGGCTTTTCCTAATGACTCCCTAGGTCCCTGTTTCCTGTTCACAAGCTGAGTGTGAGGCTGGGACTCTTTTACACTATAGCTGCCAGTCTTAGCAAGTTTGGAACTGGTGAATTGGGAAGTTGAAACAGGAAGAAAGTTTTCAATTGGTCTGTCCCAGGAAAAAGGACAGCTGATCAGAGCACATGTCCTATCTGAGTGCTCCCCTGTACCCTACAGGCAGGCTTCAAAGCCATCCCAGGGTTCCAGGCACATGGTAATGCTAAGCAACAGCTTCGTTGGCTAGCAAGTGAAGGAATGCTGGCTTTGATATGAATGAGTTAATCTTGAGCAGATCACATTTCCTTTCTGAGTCTTGGCTTTTCTGACCCATTGGAAATGCTTTCACTTTCCCAGAGGAACGGTTAGCCTCAAACACATTAGTGATCGTGGAAGTGTTGTGCAAACGCAGTGCAGTACACAGCTGCTGCTAGTAAAATGATGATATGTTCCTCTGTTCATGTGTTCACACAGTTCATGAGAGGGAGGGAGGCTCCCAATGGCCTCAAGAACGCTCCCACAAGAAGCATACAAAAATCCTGTTTCCTACCAACTCTAAGACGCTGGGTCACAGTACAGGTCTTGGTTGTTGTCACCATTATCATCATTATTTGTGCTCCATCTCCACCCTCAGCCTTCACTTCAGGCTGCATATTGTCTGGGCTCTGGCTCCTTCCAATGAGAGAAGCACTATGGCGAGAGACACTGGGAGTTCTCACACTGTGGCGGTACTGTGCTTTTGTGGAAGCTGTCCTGGCTCCTTTGGGAGGCACAGCTCTGCAGAGGTGGACCTGCGCTACCTCCACCATTTCTAGTCCCAGTGACCGACTTCTACACTCCCCGCCCCTCCCATCTCTCGGCCTTTCCTGTCTCAGCACACTGGTAGAACAAAAATATACCCAAACTAGGAGAAAATCAGAGCGAAGAAAGAAGGCTTGGACACACACGCATGCACGCACACAGACATTATAGCTAAACACACAAATATATCCGTCCATCCATGCATTTATCCATCCATCCATCTATCCATCCACTTAAAAAAGAAGCACTGGTCAAGAACTTATGTAACTGCTTGTCTGTTCCTAATGCTCCTAATGGTCAGCCCTAGTAAGGGAGAGAGTCCAGTTCTGATGGACCAATTCCAAAGACTTCACAAGACAGTATCTGCCCAGTGCAGAATGAACAACTCTCTGGATAGCAGGGTTCTCTGAGAAGCTGCACACACGTGTGAGATCTCAGGAAGCCTGATGGGCTGAGGTGCTCTGTAAACCCATGTCCCCGTGTGAAATGACAGAAGTCACTGTAGGTGAGACGGCTTTAAGTCAGTAGGGCAATACAAACACATTGTTTGCTTTTTATCATATGGTTTGTCTTAGTCACAAACTAAAAACTCATTTAGAATGCTGTATACAATGTCATGTTTATATCGGTATCGCATGTTGCTTGCCTGAAATCGTATACATTAAAATTAAGTACAGAAATCCAAGTTAATGGTCAAAGACAACCAATAACAAAACGACTAAATTAGAGTTGTCAAACATCATTTAATATGTATACCTCTTTTTTGACCAATAATTATTAAAACTACAGTGATATGACTGTTTACGACTTCCTCTGGAAAAATCCAGCTTAGAGCGTTTATTTCGGGCCGAGAAGAATCCCTGGTCATCTCTATGCAATGGCCTAGTGACTTTATATCCTCCTGTCAAACCTCAGCAGTTTTATTTGTCATGATACATGTTAGAGAAGGTTGGAGGTTAAAGTTGAGAGGAGGGGCAACAGGAAAATCCACTCCCTTAACATATCGGGTCTGCAGGCAGTCTGTGAACTTTATAAGTCAGTGACTATGATGCTTTTTTAAAACACAGATCCTCAAATCGAAGGTCAGCTGGATCCAGTAAAAAACCTTTAACTTTGAAATAACCCTGAGGGTTAACAACAACAACAACAACAAAGTTATTTAAATCGAAAGCTGAAAAGAAAATCTTACAAGATCTGGGGGAAGTAAAATTGCTAAGCTTCAATTTTCTTTGTGGTTCCACCGAGAAGCAGCTGATATAAGGGGCAGGGGTAGAAAGGAAAGCTGAAAACAGAAACTAAAAGTTCATGTGGGGCAAAGTTCTTGTGGGCTACCAGGCAAGGAGACGTGCTGTCCAAGGCCTGGCTTCTGCCCCACACAAGCATGTGGAGTCTCAGTGGTGTCAGACAGACCATAGAGTGCAGTACCACAGCAGATGGTTCTGCTGAAGGACAAGCTGAGAACCAGGGATGTCTGCAAAAACATCTCACAACGATAAAAGCCTGCCTCAACCTGGCACACTCTGCAGCTATAATATCTCTGCCTGCCTTTGGCCAGATGTGTGTTAAAGACACGTGTGTACACATGTTTGAATGCTCTCGTTTTTCGTAAGAATCTAAATTCACTCATTTTAAAGACAGTGATATATATGAGAGGACAAAAGGGAATCAAATGGATCCTGGTTATTAAACAAAATCTGGTACTTATAGAATTATTTATGTCAAAGTAGTAAGAAGCAGTTATACCACACTAAATAGTCATAAATTCAAACAATTCCTGTTACAAGGGTAAACTCATTTTTTTTCCCACTGCACAGATTAAGGCTCAAAACTAAGTGTCTTAAAGTTCACTCAAAACATTATAGATATAGTCACTCTTGTCTACTAGAAAGCCTGCGAGTCTCTGACGTACTTTAAAGCCCTTCTGCTTAATGCTAACAATGAAACGCACACATCTTTTTAAGGAAATAGATAGTCAATTTTATGAATGAAAGAAAGAAAGCACAACTTTTGGAAAGATCCTTGTAAAACAACATGGAGTAAATGAAAATCTAGGAAACCAACATGATGGCTGCTTCTTTCTGTACCACTCTGGAAGCTGCCATAAATGCTTTGAACATCCATGGACTGGGCCAGTGAGACAGCTCAGTGGATAAAGGTGCTGGCTGCAGAAGCCTGGGGACCTGAGTTTCATCTCCAGAGGTAGAAGGAAAGAAATCAACTCAGCAAAGATGTTCTCTGAGCTCCACATGTGTGCTGTGCATGCCCATGCCCCCTCACCCAACTCCGCCATGAAACACTAATTATACAGCTACATTTTTGGGTCACAAAAGTTATGGGAGCTCTTAACTTTTGTTTAGAGACATAACAAACACTTTCTAAATACTGTCACTTGCTTAAAAGTTTAACAAATGCATTTTTATTACAAAAAAAGTTAAATGCTCAATAACAACAGTTGGAAAAACTAGAAAATGGAAAATGTTCCCGTGACTTAAACACATTTCATTAAAAAAAATCTTGGTACCACCACCTTGCCTCCTCTTCGAGAATTCTTCACAGATCTTGAAAAAACAATAATCAACTTCATAGGGAAAAACAAAAGACCCAGGATTGCCAAAACAATTCCGTACAATAAAGGAACTTCCAGAGGCATCACCATCCCTGACATCAAGCTTTATTACAGAACTACAATAATGAAAACAGCTTGGTATTGGCATAAAAACAGACAGGAAGACCAATGGAATCGAATTGAAGACATGGATATTAATCTACACACCGATAGACACCTGATTTTTGACAAAGAAGCTAAAATTATATAATGGAAAAAAGAAAGTATCTTCAAATGGTGTTAGCATAGCTGATGTCAACATGTAGAAGAATGAAAATAATAGATCCATATCTATTGCCATGCACCAAACTAAAGTCCAAATGGATTAATGACCTCAATATAAATCCAACCACACTGAACCTGATAGAAAAGGAAGTGGGAAGTAGTGTTCAATGCATGGGCATAAGAGACCACTTCCTAAATATAACCCCAGTAGCACAGACACTGAGAGCAACAATAAATAAATGGCGAAAAGATATTTAAGGAAAGGAGAGGAGGTGTGATCTTGACTTGCCCTGTAGTCAGACTGAAGATTATCTTAAATATCACCATAAAGCCTCACCCAGCAACTGATGAAGGCAGAGACGGAGATCCACATCAGAGCACTGACTGAGCTCCCAAAGTCCATTTGAAGAATGGAAGGAGTGAGAATATGAGCAAGGAGGTCATGACCATGATGGGTTCGCCCACTGAAACAGTTTGCCTGAGCTAATGGGAGCTCACCAACTCCAGCCGAACTGGGAAGGAATAAACATAGGACCAAACTAGTCCCTCTGAATGTGGTTGACAGTTGCATAGTTGGGGCAGACTGAGGGGCCACTGGTAGTGGCACCAGGATTTATACCTACTGCATGTACTGGCTTTTTGGGATTTTATTCTCTTTGGAAGGATACCTTGCTCAGCCTAGATGTAGTAGGAAGGGACTTGGACTTTCCACAAGGCAATGTGCCTTACCCTCTCTGAGGATTAGATGGGGGTGGGGTGGGAGGGTGTGTGGAGGGAATGGGAAGAGGGGAGGGAGTGGGAACTTGGATTGGTATTTTTTTTTAAATCTAACAAATTAATAAAACAAAACTATAAAAATGGAACATGTTCTCCTTATTTAAACACATTTCACTAAAAACTCTTGGTACCACCGTCTTGCCTCCTCTTCGAGAAGCTTCCAGGAACATATGGATATATACATGTGCACATGTATTTATATAGGCTGAGTAGGTAACAGACACTTAGGGTTTGGTCTCTTTCTATTTGATACAGATGGAACGTTAAGAAAAAGAACTCAACTCCCCCAACTTCTGAGAAAGCCTCTGCACAAAGAACTTAGGTTCCCATTAGGGGAAGTGACCTAAATGGTACTCAGTGATGTAAGTTACTTCTATGATCAATGCTTCATTTTTGAGCCCAGATCCAGCAGAGAAGAGGACTAGCCAAGCCCTCGATTCTGATGTTCCTTTTCCCACCTTCACGGAACTAGTTTTACTTCTCTGTTTCATACTGAACAACAGTCCGTTGGATCCCCAGAACCCTTGGAAGTGCCAGGTGGGTGTAGTGGTCACCTGCAGTTCTAGCTTGGGAAGGTGGAGACAGGGTACCTTCTGAGCCAGCTGCTCAGCAAGACTCGACAGATGGATGCTCTCAGTTAGTGAGAAATGCTATATCAGTGCATAAACTGGAAAGCAATTGAGTTCAATTCCCAACATCAACCTCTACATTCAAACACACATGTGCATCAGCACCCACACACAAACATGTCCCCACATTCACACAAACATGTATACTATATACATATCAGGGGGAAAAAACAAATAAACCACAACTCAGATAGTCAAACCAGCTAAAAGACCATATAGGATATTTGTGCATATTTCTACTATCTGAAAATTTGTAATGAGCAATATATTAACACGTTAATACAACCAATTCCATACTTACTACACATTGACCAAGAACATGTAAAAACAACGCATTCATAATTATTAGTTTAAATTTTGAAGACTTATTTTATTTCTATTTATGCATATGACTGTCTGTGCCCGTGTGTAGGCACATATGTGCGTTAGTACTTACAGAGGCCAGAGGTATAGGATGCCCTGGAGCTGGAATTACAGGCAGTTGTGAGCAGACTGATGTGAGTGCTGGGAACCGAACTCTGCTTCTCTGAAAGGGCAGCAGAGGTCTTAACCCCAGTGCCATCTTTCCTGCCCCACCATTCCTAATGATTGGTGGGCGCATCTGTGCTAAAGAGATCACTCCTGGTAACCCTCTGGATAGCAGCTGTTTTGAGGACACTGCAGATCTGCACTCTGAAGCAATTCCCAGTGGCCCCAGCATATTTTTAGAAAGGAATGGCTGCCTAACTAGCAAAGAACCCAGAACTAGATTCTTCAGATGGTAATGTTTACCGAAGTTGAGGAAAATCTTAATCAAATTTAAAAGAAGCCATGAGGAGCTCACCCAGTCAGCAACATTTGTAAGTTTAGCACTTATCACCACCTGGGTGTTTAATGGAGAGCAATGATAAATCTACTTATCATTTATAGTGTCCTAGCTACAAGCTAGCAACAAACCAAATACTTGGGTATTAAATATTTATGAATATTTTAGTGATAAAAGCAAATCACTTCTTTTTATTTTACACGTGCTTAAGAAATAGCAATCCCTATCCCCTTATTTTATTAAAATCCATTAGAAAACTTTGGTGTTTAAATCGTGTACATATTGGCTAAGCTGAGAGACACGTGTGTTACGACGTGGTCAGACTCTGAAGGATGCAGACTGCAACACAATCACGTATTTACCTTTTCTGATTGATGACTAAAGAATATATGCAAAAGTATGATAGAGAGATGGACAACTGTCTGGGGATGCAGGAAGCTAGACATGGCCGCATTCAGGACAATGAGCATATACAAGAAAATCTTCATACTACAGGTGTCCTACAGCCCAAATATCGAATGCCTCAAATTGCTTGTGACTAAGGAGACGTATATCAAAGTGGTCATACATTTAAGGCCATCAGCATCCATTTCAAACTACCAAAGTTACAGTCTGAATTAGAAATGTAGAGGGATCCAACTCAGTTTGGTAGCATGACATTCAACTCAAACACTTCCTCAAACTTGCTTTGTCACAGTATGACATAAAGACTTTCTGGGCTTTTTTTTTTTTTTTTTAAACTATGATTTGAAAGTATTCATTCACTGACTCATTTCCTTTTGCTTTTCTTACTATAGCATGATCACCTGACCAGTAGGCCTCACATGTGCTGTACATTGTTGCATTCATTCCTGGGGCCCAGAACAGCAAACACAGCAGGTGATCAGAATATAACTGTTGAATGAGTGAAGACACTGCGTCTTCGTTAGGGTTTCTACCGTTATGATAAAAAACAAAGACCAAAGTAACCTTGGGAGGAAAGGGTTTATTTGGGCTTACATATCTGCATCATAGTCTATCTCTGAAGGAAGTCAGGACAGGAACTCGAACAGGACAGGAACTTGGAGGCATGAGCTGATGCAGAGGCCATAGAGGAGTGCTGCTTATTGGTTTGCTCCTCATGGCTTCTCAACCTGCTTTCTTATAGCACCCAGGACCACCAGCCCAGGGATGACACGACCCACAATGGGTTGGGCACTCCCTCATTGACCACTATGTAAGAAAATGCCACACTGCTAAATCTTACATAGACACTTACTCAATTGAGGTTTCCTCCTTTCAGATGACTCTAGCTTTTGTCAGTTGATGCAAAAGTAGCGAGGACACTACACTAACCTCCAATGAGTTCTCATTAATTTGGTAATTAGACATGCCAATTGAAATGCCCTTGCCTACCCTGGGGGAGTAAGTAGTTTTTGGATATAATCAAAGAGACACTGAGATTCAATAATTCTTGGCTTCTCAACAAACAGTGAATGGATGCTAACGCTCTTAGCTGATATTTTCCCTGTCCTGGGGCTTGGGTATAGATTGTTTCCTACAAGGTCACAAGATTTGCCCCCAGTGGCACAATGCTGAGAGGTAGTAATATATCTGAGCAGGGCATATTAGATCATGGGATTCTAGTCTTATGAAGGGATTAATGCTGTTTCCTGAAAAGGGTCAGGTGGAGCAGGGAAGGTCTTATTCCTGTCAGAATGGATATTATAAAATGAATAAGCATATCCTCTCCACAGGTTTTGTTTCCTGTCTTGTCATATGCCATCTCCCTTCTGCATACAACCCATGTGGCACCATCCGCTGACATGATGCAGCCATATGACCCTCTAGAACAATGCAACTCCTGCACGAGTCCTTTATCTCCAAAGCTCTGAGCCAAACAAACTCACTCTTTTTCTGCATAAAATGCCTAGGTTGCTTTTTAAAACTTGACATCAATGTATAACTCAACATGTACATATGCACGGATGGAGGGTAGAGGACAAGTTCTTGCCCCCCTGCACACAGGAACTCACGCTGTCACGTGTGGTGGCGAGAGAGTTCACCCACTGAGCCATTTACCAGCCTTGTGCAAATAACACCATAAGACACACCCTTAGGAAGCAACCAGAATGCCTGGTGGGTACTGGCCTGGGGTAGCATCCGGAAGTCAGTCAGTTGCTGTCTCCACCAACGTCTTGGTCTCTAAAGAGCCTCGTAGGAGAGTATGGCTGCGTTGTTCTATCTACTTACTGCACACATCCTTTTAATAAACACTATACTGGTGTGACAAACTTCGATTTTTCCACTAAATGGAAAGAATGAATAAAATATATAAAGTCCCTACTGTCAATCATTGGGTGAGGGGTTTCAGGAAGGTCCTACATGGACACTGCAGGGAAACAAAGAACCAAAATGCTTGTTTTTTTTTTTTAATTACTAAAAACCAAAATGGTTAAAAAATTTTTTAGAATGAAAAATAAAACACATAACACAGTAAATTTACATAGTGCCATGGTTTCCATGACCTTAAGTTAGAGGCATGTCCACTCATTAGTTAATTAGGACACAGGAAAATAGAGGAAAGCAATATGAAACCTTTCTGTAAGGCAGAGAAAGCAGGTAGGGAACCATTTTTCACAGGCCTGGGGAGAATCTGGACATACTGACCTCCATCTCAGACCGCCATCTTCCAGAGCTGAGGAGGCAAATGTGTTGTTTGGCTCCATCCTCATCCCTGCCCAGGGCATTCTGCTACAGCACTCCTACCAAACTCATATATCTGGACCGGACCGCTCCACCTTCTGTGATGGTTTCACATGAGCAACTTGCCAGGACGTAGAATCAACTAGCACACAAACCTCTGAACTGGATTAAGTCGGGGAGGGAAACCCACTATGAACATGGCCAGCACCATGCCATGGGCGGAAATTCCTGACTGAGGAAAAGGAGTAAGTGAGCTCAAGAATTCACCACTCTGGTTTCTGATGTCAGATGCAGTGTGACCCGTGGCTACAAGTTCCTTCTGCTATGACAACCCCACCCTGATGGACTACATCCCAGCTGAGCAGGAACAAACGCCTCTTTCCTTCAATTGCTTTCGTCTCCACGGTGGCAGCAACAATATGACAGATGACACTCTTTAGTGTTGGTCCAACATGAACTGAAATCATGCCTTACAAGTAGGAAATCACCATTTTCATTATTTGATGAAGTCAGTGGAGGAAACTAGTTTGTAAAGATGCTGAGGATTGAAGAGTTACACTGACGTGGAAATTTCAAGGACCCAAACATGGAA
Organism: Myodes glareolus; assembly: GCF_982192425.1. Taxonomy (NCBI): domain Eukaryota; kingdom Metazoa; phylum Chordata; class Mammalia; order Rodentia; family Cricetidae; genus Myodes; species Myodes glareolus. The sequence continues at coordinate 63,180,000 of NC_142035.1, forward strand.
GCAAAGTTCTGCTTCTACCAAGGTTCCTGTGTGCAGGGATAAGTGCCCACATGTCTTACACGCTATCACACACACCAATTACTTTTACAGTGCATCCCACACAGGGATGAGGGTTTCCAGTTTAAATATACATGAATGCATGTATACATACATACATACAAACTTCAGATTTTTAGCACATGAGGATTAGTTTGAGATGCAGAGAAAGAAACATAAAAATCTTAATTTCAAATACTTAAGAATTAGAAGGTTTAGTCATTCTGGGCCTGTTTTACCTCCAGGTCCAAATCTCTGAACTGAGCAGGGGCTGCTTATGAAGATGAACCCCTTGCTTTCGTGGTCACTAAAGCAGACCCCTTTATGTCATCTGCCTAGCTCCTGCAGAACCTCACTTTGAATTCTGTGAGCAAAGAGAATGCTATTAGGCTCCCCACCCACCTGATTTAATGTCTGAGATCTCACCCCAGGTTCATGTGCATGTAGGTGAGCACTGTACCACTGAGCTACATCTCCAGCCCACCCACGCTCTTTATGAAAGCCATGGTGAGTTAAGATGACCAATGGATATGGTATCTCCTTGCAGACAGCTTAGCTTAGTCCAGTCCACCCTTTCCTCATTCACAGCCCACCACTGAAGCTTTCTTTTTCATTACTATTCCACCCAACAGTTCAGGACAGGTATTAAGAAAGAGATGTTTAAGCATTGTAGGGCTAAATAAAGATAAACACGATTCATTCAGACAGACTTCTCAGGCCCTTAGTACTCTAATGCAATAGGTGACATTTCCCTGAATTATTTGACTGCCACCTTTTTTGGGGGGGGGGGGCGGGGAGAGGAAGCACTTTGAAAACATAGTAGTCATTTTCCATATGAAACAAAATTTCTATTTTTGTTAAATATATATCTTTGTAGTAATTATAGCATTTAAGATGGGATACAAATGAAATTAGAAAGGAATAAAACTATATGATACAGGACTGGAAAATAAAATTTTCCATTTTTGTTGGATATGATATAATCAGAAAAGACAATGCTACATATCTCTTGGGATTCAATAGAATAATTTTGTATAATTCTTAACAGACAAAATTGAAATAAGAAGGTACATAATTATTTCCAAGACACCATTTCCTCCTTTGCCTTAATTTGTAACATTTGGAATATTTGTGCAGTGAATTCTGAAGCCGCTAAACTTGCCAGTAACAGTTAAGATGTTTCGCGGTGCTTCTTATATGGCATCTGATAACTAATCACAATAAAGTCTTAAACATACCAACATCACGTGAAACAATAACAATAGTTAGGTTTATTCAAGTTGGTCTTTTTCTCTCAGAACTTCAGTCCGTTCCTGATAAAGCAGAAGAACGAAGGGCCAGTCTGTCAGATTCTCCAGACTACAAAATCCAAAGACTGGTGACCGCTTCCATGGTATACAACAGCAGAGCTGTAACATGCCTTCCAAGCAGGAGAAATTTTGGGCAAGTCAAATGTTGGAAAATGACCAAGTGCCATTAACACCGGAACACTTCTACATTTAGAAACTAAAACTACATTGTGCTTGCTAGCAGCAAGCCTTCCCCTTTATCCCAATATCATCCATGAAGGGTCTATTACCTGCCAGTCACTGTTCTAGTCTGGGGATACAGCAGGAAACAAATTAGATGAGAGTCTCCATTGCTGTGGAGTTTATAGTCTAGTCGACCAAATCAAATCTAACATTGCAGCTCATGTTAGGAGAGAAAAAGGCTTATGGAGAAATATCAAACGGGGAAAATAGATGGAGGAGGCTGGGTAGGGAGGGCCACGGTGGACCAAAAAAGCTGGCATTGTACCTGACGGTGGTTTATGACAAAGGGCTTGGGGGTAACAATGAATATGCCCAATTTTAGGAACAAGGAAGCCAGAATAGCTGGTATAGAGTAAGTGAAGGGGCACATGATGTCAGACATGGTCAGAGCAATGATGGGGGAAGCGTGCAACTACTTTGGATCGCTAGGGAATCACTGTAAAAATTTAAGCAGAGGGTGAATATTATTTGACTTCTATTTAATGATTCGAATGCTATGTTGAAAACCAGACTGGAGGAGCAAGGAGTAAAAGAAAGGAGAGCGTCTAGGAGCGACTTTAATAATCCAAATAGGAGATGATGGTAGCCTGGGTGAGTGGTAGCAGAGAGAGAGAGAGAGAGAGAGAGAGAGAGAGAGAGAGAGAGAGAGAGAGAGAGAGAGAGAGTTAGAGTACTACTACAGCGGCTGAAGTTATAGCCAGAAAACTCACTCATTGCTGACACAGCATTCCATAGGCAGCCTGTGTCACTGACATAAACACAGGACTGTTGAACAGTCGGGAAGGGGAGCCACCAGCAGAGGAACACCAAGAAGTGGGACTCCAGTAAAAAGAACAGAACACGTCAACATCTCTGGGCACAAGCTGAGGTTAACTTGCAGAGGGAGACTGAGAAAAGGAAGAAATATAGCAAGTGATCGTCATTTGGAACAGGGGGAAAGAGAACAATAACAGAGAAACAGGGTGGCTTAAGGAAGGTATGTGTGAGAAGCCTCTGTCTGATCAAGAAGCAGGAAGCAAGAGAGATATTACCAGTTGTTCCAGACTGTGAGAGAGGATCTAGCAAACCTTTGCTTTAGTCAAGGTAGACAGACAGATGTGCAAAGGTTGCACACACGTCCTTCTTAACACCAAACTCTTAAGTAGGCCGCAACCTTGTTCCAAATATTTCCGGCAAAGCTTGATGCTCAATTTCATTCCCACTGTGTGGATTTCTAGAGGGTTGAATTGTATGATTATTAATGTCCATTACTTATAAATGAACTAATGTTAACTGGTAAGAAATTAACCTTATAGACAATCAATCCCAAATGAAGGAAACAATTGCTAAATGACACAGTTAGGAAAGCATATGGCAGTAGATATGGCAATATAGATATTAAGGCAGCACATTCAGAGTTAATGCTACTGAAGCATAGTGTGGAATCTTCCCTGACCATGCCTTATTATTGTCTGCCAACTAGAAACAGTGCCTGGCTATGGAAAACCAAGCCCTAAATTTTCAAATTACAAAAAGACAATACATATAGTCTTTAAATTTTAAAGTTGATCATATAATATACACATATATACATATGTATGTCTCTGATAATTTTAGTGATTTAGGAAAATTAATCTCAAATAAAAATGATTTAAAATGGTTAAAGATATGTTCTAAGTATATATTAAGCTAAGCATATTTAAAATAATTGATATGATAGAATCATAATATGGAAATCCTTACTTAAAATGTCTCAGTATAGTCTACCAATTAGAAATAATATGTGTATTACTATGCAAAGATCAACGTTAAATTTTAAAAGTACAGTAAAGCTACATATCTTTGGTAATTTTAGTGATTAATGCCTTAATTAAGAGATGGGGTGCATGGAGACACATGCAATATACTGACATAATTCATCATATTGGAAAGAAACACATGATGAATGCATATGTGTGCTGTGAATTATACAGCACACATGCAAATCACACACTCATTATCACACACAGGCACTCTTTTTCACAGCCCAAACATAACAAATCTTCCAGGGGTCCCCCATCTACCGAGATACTCTTTCAGAACAAAGCAGTTCAGAGCATCTTTTGCAGAACAATAATTCAAAAGGCGAAAGTCACGAGCATGGCAATGGAGAGCAGACAGCGTTAGTGCCTGCATCTCTACATGAGCTAAACTAGGACTAAGGTCCTCTTGAGTGTCTACTGTTCCATGTGTCACTTTAAAGGAAAGACTAGGGGTTGTAATAAGGCTGTTAGACACAATGTTGAATTAATATTTATTTATTTATTCATTAAGTCATTCATTTATCTTAACTGTGAATAAACTGATCATTCACTGGTAATAGCATTGGCCCACAAACAGTTTCTCAATGAAAGAGTAATTATTTAAAAGCATAACCCTTTGAGATGATTTGTTTTTGAATGAAATGTCCTAAAGGACAGCAACTTATACATAAATATATTTAGTGCTTACACCCTGGCTCATGCCTGCATGGAAAGGACAGACTGCCTTCCCAAGCCTTGACACAGGCAGGGCAGGCTGCAGTAAGAGATAAGCTCCACAGATAAAACATCAGGCTTCAGCCATTGGAAAGCAGCTCCTTCCCATTCGGCCAACTTAACTCTCTCTAGTTGAACAAGGCTAAAAGGTAAATATTAATTAGGCTCTTGGACTGAACTCAGAGGAAAATAAATGAGCTTTTAAAAGTATATAAATCTTATAAGTAACTAAAGATGGCTCAGAGCACCCGTGATTCTCATCCCTCCCCCTTAAGGGAGAGCAAGATGAAATTTTATAACATTTTAAAGATTTCTTGGAAATTTCAAACTCATTTTACCTTTTAATTAACCTATTTCTCCAGGAAGGCCTCCAAGGCTCTCCATGAATGCCATGCATTTTCTTACTGCTGACAGTACTTGAAACCACACCCGAGCTTTTTCTTTAGGCCTTCTGTGAAAAAAGGGCCTTTCACTGCTGTGGGTGGGGTCACACATACTTCGTCCAAGACTGCGACGACGATTTCGATTGCTATGATCATGTCAACAAGTGACCCAAAGTTTCCCTAGTCATGGGTTTGACAGCACAGTGAAATCCCTTCAAGTAAGAGGGCTAATGGCAGCAGGTTACATTGAACTAGGTGTTCATGTACTACCTTACCAAACACGATGGACAGAAGTGGGAAAAGCAATATATCCACTTCACTACATGTTGATACAAGTTTGTTATATAACAAGTTCATATCAAAAAGATGTTTATTCTGAGTCAATGTGTGCTTTGAGAAACAGAGTTTTGTCGGTTGTGCTGTTGTTATTGTTTAAAGATAAACTCACCACAAAGTTGCTTTGACAGGCAGGCATGCAAACTCTACAAACCATAAAGGGATAAGAATTTTCATTTAAATACATACATGCACTACCTAAGCAAGGCACATCCAGAAATTATTACATTTAATTCTAATATCCCTAAGTTGGAAGCTACATCTGTTATTATTAGAATGTGTTTTTTTTCTTTTTTGGTAAAGAATGATTTTTTTTTAAAAAAAATAAAACCTTAAAATGTTAATACTTATAAATGCTTCAGAATCCATTTGCCGAAAAGATGAGTTGAAATCCCACGTTTTCAGTCACTGTAAAGAAACGCAGACTTGTTTCCCTATACAGGAGTTGGGTATTTTTTAAAGCTCAAAGAACCATGTAGATTTTTTCTGTCATATTTTAACAAATTTAACTTAATATATAGAATTCTTCAGACTTTTTCTATCTTAAAAATACTTAGGGTACTACTGGGTTAACATATTACAATTGGAATTTGGTCCTTAGAAAAACTTTGGAGAGTTTTTGAAAAATATTAAGTTATTTTGTATGGTTTAAAACGGATAATAGAATTATAAAAAATTGGAAGATATAAGATTTTATATATTTACTTAAGAATATTTGAGTTTGAAGTTAGGGATGGTAATGCCTCCAGAAGTTCCTTTATTGTATAAGATTGTTTTGGCTATCCTGGGTTTTTTGTTTTTCCACATAAAGTTGATTATTGTTCTCTCAAGGTCCGTGAAGAATTTTGATGGCGACTGCATTGAATCTATAGATTGCTTTTGGTAGATTTCCCATTTTTACTATGTAGATCCTCCCAATCCAAGAGCAAGGGAGATCTTTCCATTTTCTGGTATTCTCCTCAATTTCTTTCTTCAAAGACTTAAAGATCTTGTCAAATAGGTCTTTCACTTCCTTGGTTAGAGTTACCCCAAGATATTTTATGCAAGGCCAGCTGGACTGGGACTGAACGAGCATGTGATCAAACCGGATTCTCTGAATGTGGCTGACATGGGGGCTGACTGAGAAGCCATTGATAATGGCACTGGGACTTGTTTCGTCTGCATGTACTGGCTTTTTGGGATCCAGTCTGTTTGAATGCTCACCTTCCTAGACCTGAAGGGAGGGGGGAGGAACTTGAACTTCCCACAGGGCAAGAAACCCTGACTGATCTTAGGACTGGAGAGGGAGGAGGAGAGGGAGTGGGGGGAGCGGAAGGGTATTGGGAGGAGGGGAGGAAGTGGAAATGTTTATAAATAAAAAAAAGAATATTTGAGCAAGATTAATAAAGAAAAATTTTTAAAATTTAATTTCTTATTGAAAACAATTAAAATATATAAGACACATAGACTGCTTTCTTTCAAATACTCACCTCTTAATATTACAGTCCCCTTTAATCTTTCTCTTAATTTAACATATTTTGCTGAGATATTTAAAGAAGTATCAGGTATCAAGTCATTCATCCACTACATAGTTTTTAATGTCTGGCTGGGGACACTTTCTTATATGACATAATTACATACATAATTTCTCACAGAATTCCACAACGGCACTGTCACGTTTAACAAAACTAACCATAATTTCTACACTAAATGTTCAAGCCACTGTCTCCATGACATATTTTGCAGGCCATTTGATGGAATCAGGGGCAACAAGGCCGTTACATTTGGTTATGACATCTCTGGGCTCTGTCCTGGTACCCTCCCTTGCTGTCCAGGTTAATCTTCCAACTTTTCTCCTGTTGCAGAAACTACTCTGACTTCTTTTGAAACTGAACCAGGGGCTGACAAACTGTGAAAACGTCCCAACTTTTGCTATATATTTCTGGCGATAGAGAGGTAAACCCTGAGGCGTTTGCCTATTTAATGACTGACTATTTTTTAAGAAGCCTTGAAACAACTGAACCCCATATGTTAAGGAGTCGAAACTACAGTAAGCTTTCATTTGCTTGTTTGTTTCATGGAGCTTTGATAGAGTAGAAATTAAACTTTTACTGAATAGCTTTGAGATATTTCTTCATAAACCAAAGAGAAATCCCAAATTTTTAACAACATTTCCTAGAGTATATCATCAAAACTTGGTCATTAGTCAACCTAGGAAAGATCTGCTCTGTTTCTTCAACATCTCCCTCTCCCTGGATCCCCTGAACAAGGCAGACAGGTCCTCACTGGGTGTAGCCAGCGTGCAGCTTATACACGGAGAGCTGAGTTCCCAGAACAGCTAAACCAACTTAGCACTGTCACTGAGTCACAGGTTCAACTTTTAAAGGCGATAGAAAATATAGAGGATTATGAAGTACTGATGAAAAATGACAAGCATCAGGAAATAGGGAATGGAACATTAGTATGTCTTCATGATATTTGTGTTAAATAAAAAAATATATTAACATGGATAAGGCTGGATTAGTCTTTCTCCAGGACAGCTTTAGCTAATAAAACTTCAAAAAGATCAGTGATGTATAATTTTTTGAAAATCCTAAATATGATGACTTTAAATGAAACCATATGACGTGAACAGCAGAAAACTAGTCATAGCTAAAACTACCAAACTCAAATGAAATACATTCAAAGCTAAGAGATGAAGGGCAATTAAGCACCTATTTTGACAATTTGAAGTGGTCAAGTTTTTAAACATATGACACCAGAACCTTAACCTATCTGTGTATGAGTGATAAATGAGGCATTTGGTGTCATCACATTCCCATAAATCACTTCCTGTAGCTGCTGACGGCTTTTATCAGATCTAACCTTTTCGAGCGTCTATTAGCGCACTAACATTTTCAACTTTGACACATGTGCAGTTTACAAATTCTGCAGCTGATTAACTCTGGACAGAAGCTCCCTGGGATCATTGTCTTCAAGTTGGGCAAAAGTCACAGGGTCTCAAAAACTCAGACACTTACATTACAGTACAAAAAATCTCGACGACTGTAAGGAGCTGGGCTGTGGAATTGCTAAGGGATTATTTGCTGTTGGGAAACAAATATGAACAAGGCTTTATTTTCCATGGACCAAGTGATCTAGAAAGAACCAAGAAATTAAAAGCATCAGAAAACAAAAGCCTGGATGATGAGGGTTAAATTCTAGTGGAGGATATGTTTTTGCTTTAAAGTATTTTTTTGGTGGGCAATCATAAAATAATTCCTGAAACCAGAGTTAAATATGTTTTGAAGTATACAAAGAAAAGAGAAGCCAGATACATACACTTTTTGTGAGAACTATGCCCCCGCCACACCCTAATAAAACACAATGTCTGGTTTCTACCTGCTTTTTAAAAATCAGTTGTTGAAATTATAAAGACACAGCATGGAAAAAGTGATGTAGTTTTATTGATGCTATAGAAAGAAGATCATTCTACATAAGCTGGAACAATGGGGGCAAAGAAGATCATGATTTCACAGCCATTTAAAATTTAGTTGCCCACATCCCTTGGTGGAAAACTCACAGAGTGAACCTGATAGTCAGGATTTGGGTGACTACCACAGCTGTGCAAAGGTAGAATGTGCAGGTCAATGCACACATGGAAACAGTGTATACCTAAACACATCTGGGCAGATACACATGAGGGCTGGGAAGGTATCAAAGAGCCTACTTGAAAAGTGCAACCAACAAAGACATAGAAACAAAGCTGAACTTCAAAGAGGACTGAAGCTGGCAATGTTAGCCAGACAGGGAAAGCCTTGGCTGCTCGGTCACTAGCTCGGTATTTTAAGCAGCGTTAGTTTTGATGAGACATACCAGCCATCAGGCACAAATAATAACATCCAAAGAGGGGAACTAATGACAGTAAAGTGAGGAGGTGTACAGACATCCTCCTGTAGCGGACTGCCTCTTGTTGATAAATGGCAAATCTTAGAAAACTAGTGGGCGAGACCTTTTTCTAGAATCAACTTTTTGTTCTAGAAACAACATTTCTAGGATCAGATCCCATGCAGCCTCCTAACGACATATCTAAGGCCTACCCATGACAAATGACGAATCTCTTTATTGTACTAATAATATCACTCATCAAGGGAGATCGGCAGTTACACTTTGACAATTCAAATGTAAATCCTAGGCTGCCTATGAGTATTCATGACAAAGGCATATTTATCATTTAAAACAAAGGGACATGACTTCTTGGTGTTCATATCAAAGACCAGTGATGGATGAGGCCAAGCTAATCAAAAGACAGGCTAGAAAGAACACAGATGCTTGCTACTTTGATTAAGAAAAGACTATTCCCCCTTCCCAATGCTGCCCAATGTGGACATTTCAAATTGTTTTAAAGGTATAATTTCAAGCAGACATCTAGGCTTCTAACAGCCACGGCTCTTACAATACCAACCCCAGCCCCAGGCACAAATTGTAGAAGCAAAAATTCTGCAAACCAAGGAAAGATCAAAGTGCTGGAGTCAAAGTTCTTTCGATGTGACCCATAGAGACTTACAGAATTGGTACTATCCTCCTCAATTATTTTTAATCCAGAGCGTGAACAGAAAAAAAAAATAAGGCCTGTTTGCCTCTGACATGTCTCTAAGCAGCACTGATATGAGCTGCAATCAGCCAGGAGCGACAGAGATGAGGGTTGAGACAACTGCCACTGTTTTTGTCCTGACCATGGTGCTGTTGACTTGTGTTCCCAGTGCTTCCCATGCCGAAAGGGATTTAAGAACAGTTGTTCATATCTAAGACTTTAAATACAATTAATTCTGGAGACTTCTAGCATTTGGCATCATTTTGGGTGGTGGGAAACAGTATTAAGAAGAGGTATTTCGAGCTGGGGCTCTGACAGCACCTTCTCCCATTCCACTGATGAAGAGCCATCATCAGGACCGCCTAATAGAAATCCAATTTACAAGGCCTGCTCATTTGAGTGCCTTCAGGACGCCCAGGATTGGTAGCCCCGCAGTCCTGCAAACAAATGCCTGCTCGGCCAGAGCAGTGCTGTCTCCACACGGTGCTCTGGGAAGCTGGTGCTGCAAGGTTACCTTGAAGAAATTAGGATGGTGGGAGAGGTCTGAGGGAGGAAATCCCGCAGGCAACTGATCTGTTTCAGGCCAATTTTCCTTGCCATTTTTGTGAGCTCAGAGATGTACACTTGTTGATATGCTTTGATCAGATGTTTGACAACCACAAAACAATGCGCCCGCACCCATGCCACATACAAAAACCACAGAAGGGGAGACAACTATTTGTGTACTACAAAAATGATTTGTTTTCTTTCTGTTAAAATGAGCTTCCTATAGATATGATTGCTACATTAAAATCATATGGCCACTCTTCAGCATCAATGGCATCTATTTGTTCCCTATATGGAAAATATACAGCATAGTCAATGTGTTACCGGCGTAGGACACAAATACCACATTTGTGTTCAGATGTAATCCATTCTGCACAGATGAGCTGTATCTACAGCTTTATCAGGCTCTACTTTTCATTGGCTATAGTAACTAGCACTTGTCCTACTTACAATGGGCAAAAATGTCTTCTTAAAGAACATGTACGCTTCTCAGAAGAGGCACTGTAACTGAATATTTCAGAGGGTTTAACATTCAATATATTAAGAGGTATTTACAGAATAACAAAAATCTTTCACCTTTTGGCCCCTGTATGAAAAATTTACTGGATGCCTAATATATTTAATATTCAGTAACATGAGAGAATAATTTTTATGCAACTCTGATAGTTAGAAAGATAGATAACTCAATTATTAGATCATCTATCAAAATATTCAGATGTGCAAGAGGCTACTAAAAAGATTGATGATGGAGAAAGTCCACTGGTTCTCTAGCCATCATATTCATGCATTTGGCCAGACAACATTTTTCGCTGCCTTCACAAGCAAGCTTCATTACCCATCACTCCACTGAAAAGAGTTTATTATGAGGCTGCCATCTTGGCAAGACTATTATTTAGATGATAAATGCTGAGGGGGGAAAAACTATGTCTACTTTTTTTTATTTTCTTTTTTTTTTTAAGCAAAAGATGAGCTTTCCTGACAGATAAAACAAACAGCATCCACATTTCTAATTAAGTTAAATTTGGCAGATACAAATATAGGTCAGTTAAAGCTATGATGTTATCTACTGTCTGAATTTTACCCTTAATTTGTAAAATGTAAATTAACTAATTAGAAGAGAAACAGCATGATTAGTGACAAAATGCTTCTGCTGGGTCTCTGCTTCTTGACATTTATGATCAACTATAATGAATTATTGCTTTTTAAAATAATTGATAAAAATTTCCCCCCTCACAACAACGAAAAAAAACCCCACTTACTAAAAGTGTATAAAAGCAGGCCACTTTTATACACTTACTAAAAGTGTATAAAAGGTGGCTACCTGGCAGTGTGACAGTCTTTATGATGGTACTTTCTGAGGAAAAAGAGAGACAGAAGGTCATAATGCTATAAACGGGTTAATTTCTGCCTGTGTATCTATGAGGGAATCTGAAGCAAGAAGGGTAGAGACATTTACTTACCAACAAAATGTAGTTAAAAGATCATTTCTTCTACTAGAAAACATTCATCTGAAGCTGGACCCCACTATAATTCACTTGGATTTTCCTGAATATTCAAGTGATTAGTGAGAAACAAGATGGGTATTGGATGGACAAAGCTTAGAAAAAAGAAGATTGGCCTCTCGAGTCCCAGGAAGAAAACCTGGCACTGTTAAGCGTAATTAACCCTCTAGCAGGAGAGAGAAAGGAGATGTTCAATTATTCTTATTCTCTACTATGAGAAATGTATCTACAATGTCAGATATAAAAGTCAGTTGAAAAGCTACATAAAATCCTGAAAGGTAAGAGCGGCTGGGGTGACCCCACAGCCCTGCACAGGTAGGGGAGGATGTGGCTGTCGGTTCTTGCATATCAACTCCGAGGTTTGCTCTGAGCAGGAAGAACCAGAGAAATTGAAGCTGGGGCCTTTCTATCAGGAGGACAGAGGGAGAACATGCCTTGTCGGTGGTGAGCAGTGGTTCCAGGGACACGAAAACATTTGAAACGATGGAGAAAATTAAATGAAAAATGGCTCAATCAAAACAGATAGCTGTCAGGGTGCTTCTGTGCAAAACAATGGAATACTTACAGCAGTTTGACACCTCAAACTTTCCGTTCTAATTTTAGTTATCCTGCTAAAATACTTACTTCCCATGGACGAAAACATCTTTGTCTCATCTAGCAGACAGTTGACAGAGTTGTAGAAAATTGTTCTGATACATTGAATACTATTTTTCCCCAATATTATGACAAACAACATAAACTACCCAACACTTTGCAAGGTGCAATCTAAAGGCTTGCGATGGCGGGGGTAGTGGTGGTGGTGGCAGGGTGGGGTAGGGTGGGTGGGAGGGGTGGGGTGGGGTGGGATGGTATTACTGCACTTGTTTTATATTGACCAGTTGTGGAGACAGCAAGAATATCTCTGGGGATAGCTGAGGATTTTTAAGGTTTACAAGGTCATTAATAGTAAACATTGTTCTTCCTGTCTCCATAACACTATGACATTAAAGTAAGAAATAATGTAGGCATCCATTCAATCAGAGCTCCCCTTCATTCTTTTGACAGAGCTTGAGCTTCTATCCTACTCCTCACCCTTTTAGCATGTGATAGACCTAGAAGGTAATTACTTCAAAAGCTCCCTAGGATTGGCCCCTGTCCACGGATCTTACACTTTAGAGGCAGCCCTCAAACCTTGGCTTCTACAGCAGACAGAAAGAAACTAGCAAACATATTACAGCACACAGCCCTCATTTGTTTAGGTTTTAGCTATTAACACTCCATTCGCATTTGTCATTTTGAAAAACTAATTTAATTTTTTTAATTAAAAGCATTAATAGTTCCAGGAGAGGCTTTTAGCTTTATGGTAACCGGGAAAATAAAAGAGCAAGAAAAAATTTCCAAAGCAATCATTTACATCCCTTTAAATTCTTGACTGTTTCTGCATGGAAAGGAGCATTCTGTGAGCACATGATTTCTGATGGAAGAGAAAGGAAAACGGAAAAGCAGCGCGTGTCAGGTATCCCAGCCCAACCTGAGTCCCTGGGCGTGGGAGGAAGGTCAGACCCTTTCAGCACTGTGCTGGCATGTCAGAATACATCAACAAACATCTCGCCGCAGGAAGAAGAATGACCTTTCAGTCCTTTATGTTTGGTCTGCGATGGAGCTTTGGATGCAGGGTATGCACGAATGGTTTTCCTAGCTGCTTGACAAATGCAACTCCCAAGGCTGCTTTCAAATGTGATTGCTAAAAGCTGCAGGTTCGTACATTTTGGTATAACTTTCAAATGCACATAACTCACAGTGGGAAGTGAGGGGAGGTTAACTGCCCCAAAGTGTGAGTCCGTGCAACCAGGCTGAAATGACTCTATAAATGTTCGAATGTAAGGGAGATGGAGGTTGGGAGTAAGCAAGTTTAGGGATAATTTTACCTGTTTTGAGAGTCATCAATACTGTCAATCAGTTCCTTAAACTGTAGTTGATGCCATGTTGCACGTGTCTCCTTTCTCTCCATATTCACGAAACTAAAAACATTTTTTCCCTCTGTGAAAATCACAACTGTTCCAATTGCAGATTGTCCCTAAGTCAACTTGTCTCTTCCCGTCACTCGGAACCCTTCCCACAGAGCAGTTGCCTCAGGACATTTCTAAACAGCTCAACTTAAGTGACTGCTAATGTACATTATTTTCCACTTATTAATTCTTTAATAACACGATTATTCTCCCTAACAGCTACATTAAAACCCCCGAATTATCTTTGTCTCACTCCCCTCGATACAACATTTTTATTGATACTGTGTTTGACACTGACGATACTTGCCACGTTCTAGGAATTCTACCGCTCCCGTTTCCTGGTGCTTATGCAATCCTTTTCTCTTTCCATGGCTGCCATGATAATCTGAGAACTAGCAGATTATTTCAGTGACTTCAACCTTCAGCTTCTTATCTCTGTCCACTCTCAGCACTGCTACAAGAAAACCCATTCAAAAGTCAGGACCTGGTCAGACTGCATTTCTAGTACACTGTTTCCCTGAGCTTTCTCTGTGCCTTTGACCCGTGTACTAACCCTCGTCCTGCTTTGGTGCTCTTATGCTACACGTGGATACAATATGGCCATCTCCATCACAGGGTAAGTATGAGGTTTAAAGCAAACCATACTTGTAAGTACAGAAGCCTGCACTTCGGCATAGCCAGGGCTCACTATTAGCTATATCTATGATGTATGTACATGTTCTGTTTTCTGATCATATTGAATTAAGCTTCTTGAAGACATGATTGAACTTTGCTTACTTTTGTATGCTCCAAGATCGACACTATATCATCTCTATGTGGGAACTCAATGAATATCTACAAACGTTAATCACACACCAATGTTGCTAGTACAAATAAAGCTGTTTGCTTGCATTTGTAGCAAGAGGAGTTTTTAGTGGTGAAGATATTCACTTCACATTTAATGAAAAGCAATGAGAGGACTGATTAAATATTACAGGTTAGTGTGGAATTCAATATGGTTTTACCTAGCAGCCTGTTACCCACAAAAAATGGCCTCACTTTCCTAACCATAATCAATCCAAAGCACCCTTAAATTACCACAGCTGGTGCCATCAAGGAAGATACAAGATTGAATCTTATTTACATTAGCTTATGAACTTTAGGGATCCTTAAATGATTCTCTTTACTAAATGAATGGACTTTGCTTTAAATTGAAGCATTTTTTTAAAGTTTTATTTTATTTTTACTTAAATGTATGAGTGTGTGAGTGTGTGTGTGTGTGTGTCTATGTGTGGGTAACCTCAAAGGTCAAAAGAGGTTTTTGGACCCTGTGGATCTGGAGTTACATATGGTTGTGAGTCACCTGGCATGGGTGCTGAATCCAAACTCAGGTCTGCAAGAACAGCAGGTACTCTTACCTGCTGGGCCTTCTCTTTAGTCCCTGATGAATTTTTAAACTCATTGTCACTTGAATGAGATATTATGTATGGTGTAAGACTAAATTAAAACTGGGGGAGTGGTAACCACCACAGCTGCCAACACCACGCAGGAAAAAGGTAATGGAAAATGGAAAAAGAAAAGCAAGCAAGGGTTATCAAGAATAGTGCAGAATGTATGCGCGAAAATAATGGAGAACAAAGCCAAGAAACATCTGAGTGCCAGTGACTGGGGTAGGAGACGGAGTGGAACGGAATGGAATTCATACAAATCTTAAAGAATACACTGAAGGAATGTAAGGGGGCAAGGGCAGCAGGCAGATGGCTTGTATTATGGGTATAAGGCATTCAGATATTTAGTTATCTTGAGCGTGGCAAATGGCAAGCCTCTGACTCAGTCTAGTTGCTTGTTGACTTGGGAAATTGCATTCTTCTATAAACTAGGATGCACACAGTTCTCTTCTGTGAGAAGAGCACGAGTGAGACATGGGGTGATCCATGAAGGACTAGAAAAGAAGGGGTGGTTGCACTGATCACCCCAGTTACTACTTAAGAGACAAGTTTCCAGAGAGTGAGAAGCCCAGTGGCTCCTCAACTGAGAAACTGTAGTGGGGGAATGGGAAGAACAACCACCCAGAGTTTACAGAGCAGAGGATAGAGCCGGTGAGATGGTGAGCTGTGACTGACAGTTTGAGTGGCTTGAGAAATGGTAGGACATTAGAAAAGCAGGTCTCTAGGGGAGGATTAGGGAAGCACTCTCACTTACGGAAAGGACAGCTCTGCTGGTAGATTCAAAGTCTCAAGTGTCTACTGTAGGTGCTGAAAGCTGCACAAGAAGGGGGGCTCGGTTGGAAGAAGTAGGTTGCCATGAGTGTCTTTGCAGGGCATATCCTACAGGAAGCCCTTCCTGGCCTCTCTCTGTTTCCTGTCTACCATGATGTGAGCTGCTCTCCACACCCCTTCTGCCATGATGGACTGAACGGCTGAACCTCTGAGTTCCCTGGAGAGCTTCTGTCAGTTATTCTGTCACAGCGAGAAAACTAACGAATAGAGGTACACACAGTGGATTCCAGACCCGTGAGTGAGCCTGCCTCAGCAGAGCACAGACAATGCAGAGATGGAAAGGGACACAATGTATTGACAACACAGGATGCCCGAAACCGAGCAGAGCACTGAAGCCTATATGCACGATGCTTCCTTCTACCCTGTAGCATGGCCGCACATGCCAGCCTTTCCTGTTTTCTGCTCTGGTGCCTCTATGACACCATTCCTCTTGAACTGTCGGGGCATTACTAAGTAAAGTAAGGGTAACTTGGTCACAAACACCGAGGTACTTCACCAATCAAGCTAACAGTCGAGATGACCTTCCATTAACTAATGGGCATAGTCGGCTTGCTCTGGATGAGGGGGATGGGCTACAGCATGGGCAAGATGGAGAGGATGGGGAGAGATTTTACCATGCCACATAGAAGAGCACACAGTTTAAACCTATGAATTGGTTAGTTCTCAAATTTTCTATTTCCTACCATCACACCACAGGTCTCGGATATCAAGGCGAACAAATTCTGGATAAGGGAAGATTACGATACAAAACTAATTGAAACTTATCTGACATTCACAAGACATCACCCAACAAAGGCATAAATAATTTTCTTTTACCATGAATACAGCGAAGGCATAGCAGTGGTCTGGACAGTAAAGCCAACTCCATTACACATAAAAGAATTCAAATTTCTGTCTGACCTCAGTTGAACGAAATCAGATGACAGTAACAGAGGGCTACAGAACAGTGTTTCAAATATTGGGAAACAAAATAGTTTGTGAGCCAAAAGAGAGATCAACAGGCCGGTAGGGTGGTGGATGCTTACAATTCTAGTCCTTTTTAGATATACTGGCAGGAGGACTGGGAGCTGTAGGCAAGCCTGAACTCCGTACATAGTGAGTGCTAGGGGATCCTGGCTATATAATAAGATACTGCCTCAATAAGCCAAACCAAAGCAACAGAAAAGCAGGAAAAGTACAAAATATATGGATTTGATGACAACGTATGAAGAAAGAGGACACAGCTGGGATTGGCGGGGGCTCAGGAGCACCCAAATGCCCACCGGAAGGAAACCTCATGCTCTTCTATCCCAGAAAACTCAGGAAGAAGAAAATGAAGTTGAAATTAAGGAAAATAAAGAAAATGAATAGAATTCAATAAAAGATAAAGAAATTATGTAAACATTACATAAACAAATAAGCTGAGCAAATATTCTTTTTTTTTTTTTAGAGAACAAAAATCAACAAACTTTTAGGCAGAGTGACCTGGAAAAGAAGAGATCTAAATCTCAATAGCAAGACTAACAAAGGTGATATAACAAAAGTCAACAAGTATTAAAATAATAAGGGAGTGTTTTAAGCAAGTTTTCTCTGATATATTCTACAGCTTAGATAAAAGGACAAATTCTCTGAAAGACAAAGTTCTGAGCTGATGTAATCAATATAAATAGATGAGAGAATTCCTACATCTGCTGCACTGAGTTCATAGTTATAAAAGCTCTCAGCAACAGAGCAATAATACACCTCAGGTCCAGATGGCTGGGCAACGGTCTCTGAAGTTTCACAACATTGACAACAGAAAAAGATTTTCGGAAAACGGAAGAAGAGGAATTCATATTCATACCATCAGACCCATAACCCTTTAAATATCAAAATTGGACAAAGAATTTAAACAGAAAAGTAAACCATGGCTCTAAATCCATGAATACTATTGAAAATTAACAAAATTTATGGAATAAAACACAAGTTATACGAAAACTTATTGCTTGCTGAGTAAATGTACTTTGTCTCAGGAATGCAAGACTGGTTTGATATCCCCAAGTCTACCAGTAAAATTCACTACACTATTTCAAAGAAACATATGGTCATCTTCATAGGAGTGTTCTGAAACATATCGAACACCTACTTTTAATTAATATCCCAGAAAATTAGGAATAATAGTGAGCTTCCTCGATAGGATAAAAAAAAATTGTAAAAACCTAGAGTGAACATATTAATGGTAGAGTCATTTCCCTCTGAGCAAAGTAGAGATGTACTTGTCAGCACCAGTCATTTTTGTGCAGGGACTCTAGTTAGCATAATAAAGTAATAAAGAAGAAATTAATGCACACAGATTACAAAAGAAGCAAGGTGGCCTTGAACTCATACTGATCCATCTGCCTCTGTCTACTAAGTCTTGGGGTTAAAGGTGTATGCTACCACTGTCTGGCCTCTAGTGGCTTAGCTCTGTACTGTGATCTTCAGGCAAGCTTTATTTATTAAAATACAAACTAAATATTACTACAGAAGACGAGGGTTTAGGTGCTGTCTCTGGAATTAACTACACTAAACCTCATTTGTCAACCACTTAAGGACGAAGCTGGCATGCCTATGGTATAACACATTGCCTTAACACATTTGCTGCTTGGAACCAGTGTGTCCTAATATATAAGACCCTACTACCCACTAAAATTCCGTTTGGTGGGCTGAAGAGATAGCTCAGTGACTAAGAACACTCACTGCTCTTGCAGAGATCTTTTGGTTCCTAGTACTCAGGTTGGGAAGCTCACATTTCAACCTATGGTTCTATGGGCACTGTACTAACATTCACATACTCATACATAGAAACATAATTAAAAAAGAAAATCTAGGCCAGGTCAGTACTTCAATGCTAGGTACAGACGACCAATGCAATAAAATCAATTTCCAGGGCCCAGATGTCAGGATAATCTATTTGTATGCTGTGTGAAGGTGTGGCTCTATCCTTCCTCACTTGCCTAAGGTACTTTCTGATTGGTTTAATAAAGAGCTAAACAGCTAATAGGTAGGCAGGAGAGGATAGGTGAGACTTCTGGGGAGAGATGGGAACTCTGGGAAAGAATCTGACATGCAGGAAATTTTCTAGCCAGATGTGTAGGAAGTTGGATTTACGGTACTGAGGAGAGGTAACATGCTATGTGGCATAACATAGATTAATATAAATGGGTTAATTTAAGCTTTCAAAGCTAGTTGAGAACAAGGTTAAGCTACAACCAAGCTTTCCTAATAATAATAAAAAAAGTCTCCATGTCATTATTTGGGAGCTGGTGGTCCAAAGAATGAGTGGCCACACCCAGACCTTATCATCGCAATGAAAGCATTCTCCAAGAATAAAGTGTGTATCCATGTGGACAAAATGCTTTCTTTCCACATGATAGGAATACAAGGTGAAGTTTACATCCATTTCAGTCTGATCTTCATGCTTCTAGAATTTCCTACAGAAAGGGTCTTTGCATGGAGAGGTGCTAGGCTGTGGATCTAACGCCACTGTAGCTGTCACTTTCCAGCAGCAGACTGTCACCCTTCTCTCACCTGTCTGTGGCTAGGTCAGAATGACATGTTTGCTTTTTCTGATGGCTACTCCATCCTCTCTTTGTTGATCTGGTCTGACATAACATTTCTGAACCCTGCAAGAACTCCACTTCATGGGGTCAGCAGGAAGAGCTATCATTTCAGCACTGCATTCTTCCCTGGACTGGGGAAGCTGCGCAATATGTCTCCTTCAGAATGCTCTTCAACATGCTTCATGGGAGCAATCAGACACATAGGCACCCAGGTAAGTAAAGAAACTGTGACCCATGGATATTTCCCAGCAGACTTGTTTTCTTTCCTTTTAATCTTTTGTGTAAACTCTTCTTAGACTTGCAACAACCACGTCTTTGTTGCAAACCCCACCTGAAAGACCTAAGGCTACATCTCTACTTCTTTGCTCAGCTCTGTTTTAAGTCATCCCTGCAAACCATGGAGGGTGGTGCTGTGCAAACTCCTTGCTGGGGAAAGCCTTGTGGTTTACATTCCAGGTGCAGATGAAATGGTTTGACTATTCTGAGAAAACACTCTCATGAAGGTACTAAGTACACAGAAAACACTTTCCTCATCGTTATCAAATATTTTGAGGTTGCTGTAGCTAATAACAGTGTCCAGTGTTTGTCGAACAATGGGACGTCAATATCTCACAAGCAACTCCACTATGAGAGATGGAAAGGCAAATTATTATATTTTACCTTCCCAGAAGTCCTCTCCAGCGCATTGGCTAATTATTAGTCAATCTGTCTCTTGGTGCTGATGACTGCTTGTTAGTGTACCGCAGCAGCGCCTTCTGAGGCTGTCGTAATTGAAGGTTTGCACGAGCTTCTATTGCTGAGGCACAAACTCTGACTTACGACAGATGTGATCAGCCTTGCTTTTAACAAGACTGAAATAACTAGAAATCTGTGATTTGACTAATTGCGGGCTTCCTGAAAGTATCTTAATACAAGAAAAACTTGGGCCACTCTCTGAAACATACCTTCTTGAATTCTGGTTGCCTGGCGGCCTTGTTTCAAAAGCCTCCTTTCAAGCTATCTCTGACCAGAGAAAGCAATCACCAGACCATTGAACAAATAACTGATCTGTAAAAAGCCCTGAGAGGGAAGAAATGAACTCAAATCAATTTCTGTGGCAGAAGGTATTAGCTTAGCATTGCCTGTAGGAGAGTAGACTCTCTGGAGCCAAACGTTCAAAACTCTGACAGATGTAACCTAGCTCTTACTCTAGAAGCACAACAACAATGTGGTTAACCTGTTCCCTCTGGTGCTCATCTCCACAGACTTTAATGCCAAGATACAAAAGAGTGTCGGAAGATGTCCACATTGCTTCCTTTGATACTGTCCCTCAGACCCAGTCAAGGCGGGTCCCCGCCAGGAACATAAACTGAGCAGATGCTCTGGCACCATTCTGTCCACGTTCAGCTCACACAGTGAGGATTCTATAGGGCCAAAGGAACCTGACCTCTGTCTCCCAACCTGTTTTAGGTGGTACTCTTCACTATAAGGGCATTGAAATGTGTTAATTAGGGAGCCAAAATACCCCTCTCAGGGCTAACCACTGGAGTGCACACCTCTGCCTGAGGGTGAGGGCTTGCAGAAATGTGCATGAGGCATGGCTGTGCAGGTTGGGTTATGACTGACACCTTTCAGATGAAGTGAAAAGAGGGATAAAGCAGGGTAGTGGGGCCCCCTGTACCTGCACTGCTACAAACAGTGTGGGACTAAGGGGTATGAGGATTCTTAACACAAATATGAACTTTTTATTAGAATATTTTATTTCAGGTCTCTTGACTTGATGGATAATTGAAATATGGGCACTGACTCCTAGGGTCCCTTGACCCAGAGGTCAAGAAGAAGAGCCAGTGAAAAAGACCAAGGAAACTTCTGGCATAAAGGCAAGAAACACAAAAGAAAAGAATCATGGAAGACAAGAAAATCAAATGTTTTAATAAAGATGGAATGTGGGGTGGTGGTGGTGCACGCCTTTAATCTCTGCACTCAGGAGTCAGAGACAGGTGGATTTCTGTGAGTTCGAGGTCAGCCTGGACTACAGAGTGAGTTCCAGAACATCTAGAGCTGTCACACAGAGAAAGCTTGTCATGGGGAAAAAAATAAATAAGTAAAAATGGAGTAAATGACCAACTTTCAAACCTGTTGAAGGCTAAATAAGAACATTGTATTAAGAAAAAAATTCTTATGAAAATGTCAGCATAATGCAGCCATTACTGGTGTGGGAAAATAAGATTATAAAAAATGTTTTAAAATATGAATTGAACGTTTTTACATAAAAATCTAATCATTACCCTGAAGTGTATGACAATTAGATTCACATGAGTTTTCTTGTTAACTAGAGACCCCCCCTTACACACACACACACACACACACACACACACACACACCAGTTTAGTCCAAATGCTAACCTCTGAAAGAATTCCAACTACCCTTGAAAGAATTTCTTCTACTGATGAGAACTTTATCACCTGTTCTATGTGCCAAGTTCACAAAATATTAAGATTTCAAACATTCACAGATAACTAACATTGCCTTGGGTCAAACCTATTCCGATTACTATATTGCTACAATGCACCATTTGTATTGAAGTAAATGCCCCAGTGTTCCACTGCACACTTTGGCACTGTTTGTGCTACTTCGGTTACCTGCAAACATTTGGTAACACTGGTGACTATCTGTAGGGTTTGTCTTCCCTGAATGATCTGGAACATTTAAAACCAAGGCTAACTTTCCCTGTTATGCAACATGCTCCATATAAATCATGCCTGCTTTGCCAATGTACATCCAAAGAATATGTTCAGGTATGTAAAACAATAATACTCTATGTATAATAATGGATAAACATAATAAAAGTAATATAATACAAAACAAACAAATAAACAACAGGAGCTTGGCATAAGGTATGTGCCATAAACCCTAGCACTCTGTAGGCAGAGGCAGGTGGATCTCTGGGAGTTTGCAGCCTATATGGTGAGTTCTGGGCAGTCAAGGTTACTTAGCGATAACTATTTCAAACAAAACAAAATAAAACAAACACAGAACAAAGCCTAACCTAACTGGACAGAAACTGTATTAAATTCTTGACCACCCATGCTTCCTTCAGACATGTTGGTAATCCATAGGTTTCCCCTGGTGGCGACTAGACTATTTGATGTGTCTGGTGTGAGCTGTGTAGGAGGCACTCAACAGTTGAGTTCCTTTAGAATGAAGATATGAGTTTAGCATTTTAAATTGAGCTTTCTTATTTGAAATTGAACTTACATTTGTTCTTCAGAAAAGATGTATCCAGTACCGAAGAGGAGAGCACAGTCTCAATGCACAGTAATTCACGTGATCAATTCTTTTTAATCCTTTAGTAACCTGAACTTAGGCGATTTGATTTTCTTGTCATTGCTTTCCCTATACTATCAAAAATGATGCTTTCTTTACTATTTCAAACTCATCAGAAAATCGCTAAGAATCTAAAATTCAATTTGCCACATTACTGCTAATTTGAATAATGGCTGAATAAAACACAGGAAACGCTGAAGCAGCATTGATTTCTAAAACATTTTGCACTTTCCTCCTCCATCCCTGTAAAGCAAAGCTTGGATGCTACGCACAATTACACAAGAAAATCAAGAAGGCCATTACATTCAGCATTTTGTCATGATCACTGTTACCATGGCGAAGAGTAGGCGTAGTTTAGCACAGCTGCCACGGGCGAGATCTGCTGGCCTTTTGTAAAGCTGAGTAACAATCTAATGCCAAACGGATGGCCTCCCACCCAGACCCCACACTGCTGCCTGCAGATGCTACCATCTCCTTCCTTACTGAGCTGGGCATGTGTCATTTTATTACTGTGTCCTTACTGGTGGCCAACGACAGAAGCACAGTCAATCTGGAAAGGTTGACCCACCTCTTGTGTTCACGAAGGAAAACGAGAATGCAACCATAAAACGCCAAGGAGTTGGCAGCTGCACTGCAGACGATGTCGACTACGTCAGAAATGGAATGGATGGGGAGCGTGATAGCCGCAGGCCTGTGAGAACTAGCAGCGTAGCACATCACTACTTCCTTCCTTCCAGTTCAGTTCACTCGTCTGTATAATGGGGATAAAAGTAACTTCCTGGCTGGGAAGATGGCTCAGTGGAAAAGTATTGCTGCCCAAGTGTGAGGACTGGAATTCGACCCCCAGCACCTAGGTTAAAGCCAGGCAGGCACGATTGTTGCCTGGACCTCAGCAATGGGGAAGGGGGGTGTGGCGGGGGGAGGGAACAGGGTGGCCGGTAGAGATGAGATTCCCCAAGACAAGCTGGAATCAGTGAACTCTAGTCTAAGTGAGAAAACTTGCCTCAATAAATAGTTGAGTTAATGTGGAAGATCATCCAGTGTCAACTTGGGGCCTTTACACCCACGCTCACATATATGTATATATTCCTGCATATATTCACACGAAGCTGTGTACTATAGACATGCCTACACATAGGAAACTCTCCCCGCCCCCCACGTGTAACCTCTTTGTAAGGACTAACTGAAATAACTTTCAGGTCCAGGCCCACAGCAGGTAGCTGATACATCTGTTTCCACCCACAAGCCCTTAATTGTGGAGATTGCAGTCTCATCAAGATGGTTACAGAAATTGGTAGGTAAACTCTTTGCTACTGTTGCAATATAAATTATGTCCATTTTTCATATGGTTTGGGTACTGTCTTCAGAGACAGAAAATAAATTAATTTTTATAGTCTAAAAGGAAGCATAAATTCCCCATGAAAAGCATAACAACCCAGTGTCTGTACCGTATTGTGCACCACAGCTTGTCCTCTGGTCTGAAGTGACACTAATGTAGCCACCGTAAAGCAGGAAATAGTCTATACCAGTTTTGACCTTAAGCATAGATTTTTAAGTTTTAAAAAATGAAACAACATTTTGAAAGCAGAGAAGTTTAAATTATCTCAAATGAATACATTAATCAGAGCCTATATTTAACTAGGGAAAAAAAGGCTCCTAGCATTTTTACCAGCTAAACAAAATATTTTTTTCTAATGAGACTTCAGCTGAGTATCGTTTATCTTAAGAGAAAAATAATGGGACCTTACCTATTCCAGTAGCTCCAGAACTGGCCATGCAGGTAGGCGTGGTGGCTACATTCATCACCAAATGAGGCTTTGCTTTCAATCCAGTGAATTATGTGCCCTTCCACAGCTAAGGGACAAAGCATTACTAATACACGACGAAGGAAAGGGAAGATTGAAAATCCTCAGCTATGCACTGGCCTCTCTATGCTTCACATTAACGAGCAGGGGTTTAGCCACGTGTGTGAGCTCCCTGCCAGGCACACTGGTGCCACAGCTCATCCTGACATCCCCGTCACCCTCACCCCGTTCTTCACAACTCCCTTTCTTAGTACTCAGGACGCTGTTCTGCAGCTGACAAGCAATGTGTCCAGGAGACCAAAGTGCGCCTGGCGGTCTGGCAAAACTGTGTTTTAAAAACTCAAATTTCAGAGAAATGAGTTGAAAATGGCATCTCAAAAAATGCCTTCAGGAGGCATGCTCATTCCTCAAGTACATGGAAAAGTGTTGAGGCACAGGCTGCTTCTGAACCACCTATGATATAATTTAAGCTAATCTTTTCCAATAGTTTTACCCATTTCAACATGGTGTTATAAAGATGAGTTACTCTAAAAACATCTGCTAATAGTAACACGTGGGAAAGAAATCCCCCTCTGTACACAAATGCGTATCAGGCTCAGGACTTACCCACGGGCACCTGTAAAATGAAGTCTGGTGTTTTGTCGTAGCCCTTTGCGCGGAGCTGATCTTCATCTGCAGGAAGAACAAACACCATCATTTATTGCGCAGTCCATTAAAAAGACAGCAAGATAATTGCTTTTCTTTCTTAAATATGTGTAAAAATTACTAATGCAGCCATACGTGTCTTTCTTATGCGTGCAATGCCGTGTCAGAATAAATGAATTTCTTCCCAAACCTGAATCAGAGATACAAGAATGCTTCTTTGTCCTTTTTGCATTTTTATGTCTTTATTATAAACATCATTAATCCAAGTTGTCAGGAGCTACCTTTTTTTTTTTTTGGTAATTGAAAATTCTCAAAATAAATATACTTACTGAAGGAAAGGAAAGGGACCCGCTAGTGTCAGCAGTCAATAGTGACAATTTACAGTAAGGCAGAAGCACAGCGGCCTTCGCAATCAGGAAATAAATGCTTTCGGAAAACAACCGAGAAACTCTAGTTTCAATTAATAAAACTATTCTCATAGATGAGGAGAACGAAAGTGAGGGCAGCACAATTAGTTATCTTGCTTAATTCCTTGGGTATACAACTGTTTCTTGCAGTTCAGAGTTTGACAATCTGTAACATACACTTGTAAAAAGCAAACAGGCTTGAGGATATTTTCCCTATCTTTTCAATTTCTTCTGTAAATATCAATGATCCCCATTTGGAACAGAAGAAAGCAGGGAAATAGGAACTCAAAGTTGGAAAAACTAGCAAAGTGCTTGATTTAAAAAACAAAAAAAGGCTCCCAGTATTTTCTAAATGCTGTCCTTGACTTCTAATGGCATTACAATGTGATTTCTGAAACAGGGAGTTCTCCATTAGATTTTGGAGTGACCTGGTCATTCAATTCCAAGCATGGCTTTCTGTCTTCACCCAACCTCAACTAATGGCTCAACCAAGTAACAAGGAAGGCCGAGTGGTCTCTTAACACCTACTGGGCTGTTGACATTGTCATGCATCCCATCGGCCTTCCTGCATCAACTTTGATTAAAATTAATGGCCCATTCCCAGTGTTGGGTAGCTTATTTCCAATCCATTTGTCAGCCCAAGACAGTGGTTTCATGGCCAGTGTTGAGAAGCTCCGTTTCAGAGCGTTCTTGTGTACATCCTGAAAGGTCAGCATTTTAAACATAAATAAGCTTTAATGAGAAGACACACATTAAAGTCGCTATCTAAGTGGAATGCAGTTAGAAGTCGGTATTTCTACTCAGATTGTGAATGCTTGATGCCAGGATTCAGAACAGTCTTACCTCTTGGGAGTACAACAAAATGAAATAAAATAAAATTTCAAGCTGTTGAAATAATGAAATACAAATCAAACTAATTTTAAAAGAAAAGAATTCTGAAATTGGGCTACAGAAATACAGTCTCTACCCTGTAGCTTTACTCTGACAATGAAAACCCAACTAGAAAAGTTATTTCAACTCTAGTGTTTTGAGCGATGTGTTAGATAAGCAATGAATGGGTTGAAAAGCTCGCTGACATTAAAAAGATAGATAATACTTTATTAAAATTATCCTAGCTTCTTCAGCATTTGTAGATGTTAAAATTTGTTTCACAAAGAAAAACGATTATGTTTCTGACAGCAGCTCAAAACAAAACTTCAAAGGTCACCAAACAACCCCCAAGTGTGGGCAAACGCTTTCCAGGCTGACCCTCACTCCTCTCACTGCACCAAGTCACCAGTGCAACTGCACTGCGGTGGCATGGCTGCTCCTCTAATGCGGAAATCCTAATCCCAAACCCCAAAACCCATCCTACTAGAGAGGCTAGGGAAGTACCTATCTTTTTTGTGGAGAATTCCAAAGTACCAGCAGATAAAGACTCAGTCGGTCTGTCAGCCTTCCCCTTGCCTCTCCTCCTTTCATGTTCTCAGTATCGACCAAGATGATCCTCTAGTAACCGAGCCCAGCCCAGCATCTCCATGTGTGAGTCTTTACCACTGTTTCCTATAATAGGAGGTTATTCAAAACATCTGAAATGCCCTTTCTTTTACTTACTGAACTCTCACTGCCATCCGTCACACCTCCATATTATACCCCGCCCCCATGTACTGGTTTCCCATCTTGTTTCTATTGCCTTAGGGAAGGAGGGAACAACTTGCCACAGTTTAGAGGAAAGAATAATGCAAGTGTAGGCAGAAGCACTTGTGAACAGGCTGTGCACTGTGTTGGGCCTCATGAAAGTTTCTGTCAATCATCACTCCACTTGGAACTTTGAAGGCCAGCCTGTCTGTCTGGCCCAGCTTCCTATCTTTCATATTATGCTTCTCTCTTGGCCCCTGGGTTCCAAATGTGCTTCGAACATTAGAACACTCTCTAAACCCCAGGTTTGTACATTCCATTTTCAACTCAGGGGTCTGAAGCTGAACTCGCTCTTGCCTTAGTTCTTCCTAGTCATTCTGTGTTGGCTCCTTCGCAGTGGTGGTGCCAACAGGCTTGCACCCACCGGTGGAGCTGCTCTGTGGCCTGAACTCTCTGTCCCTCTCACTACCAGCATATCCTCCACACATATCTGATGCCTACAGAGGACAACTGAAATAAGAGTGCGTTTTAAACAACATGTTTTCTATAAAGCCTGCCTTCTTACATGGGTGATTTTTTTTTTCCCTCTCAATTTAACTCCATCACCTTAGGCATAATCAAAGCACACGAGCAATGAAGTTGGTCCAAAGTTTGAGGTTTCTTTTGAAATCCCTGCTGTGATTATGGATGTCCGTGCCTCATCTTATTGCAGGTGTGAAGGACAAAGTGGCCCGTTCCCTTCATGCTCCTCTCTTTCCTCACTAGTGTTTTGGGTGATGCCTTCCTTATCCGGTCCTTAGATTTGGGGAGAATGTCTCCACAAATCCATTCTGTACTGGGGACATGGTCACATCTGGCTATTGATCTCTGCAGATTTCCCCTCTACTATAGATAAATGTGCAATCTACATTTCCCCCAAGAACCATACATTTCATATGGGTTCTTACACTTTACACATACTTTAGCTAACTAGTTACTTAGAATTCGTGACTCTCTCTAGCTGGAACCAGATGGCTGAAATATATGCTGTCTTCTCAAAGAAAAAGAATAAGAAAAGAAAAAAAATAATTTTAGTTAAGAGAGGAGAAAAAGAGAGGGCAATGATCTGAAACTGCACTCTTGTACACTCGCCCCACCCTGCCTACCTCACTCAGTGAACACAGGAGGTAGCAGAAAGACTCTTCTAGCTCAAGGCGCATACATAAACCTATGCATTTCACAGCTCCTAAACTCATTAATCTCATGGCCCAAGGTTTCATCATCAAAATAAATTATTAGGATATTATCACATAAAAGCATACTTGCTAGCCTTCACATCTACAAAATGAAGAATTATAGATAACCAGAACCTCAAGAAACAGTATTTCTGTGCTAGAAAGGTCTTAGAGACAACTAGTCCCACATTCTAATTTATATATATCCTAAAAGAAGCCCAAAGAAGGTAAGTTGTCCACCATGACCTGAACTTCTCAAAGGACAAAGAGAGTCTATGCCAACCAAGACCCTTTATGTCTGCACAACTCTACACTATTAATTATGCCAGTAAGTAATCTGGATCATGTGTGATAGTTATGAAGTGTGACGAACACTTGTTTTCCTCCTGTGTGATCAGTAGATGAGGAAAGATGTAAGCTGCCCCACTGGAAAAGGTACTGAGCCATGTGGCTAACGTAGATAAGGATAATGGGGTAACATATGTCATAAGAGCTAATAAGTAGCCTGACCTAATGGGCCAATCAGCTTTATAACTTATAGAGATCTCTGTGTTTGATTCTCTGGGACTTGCCGGCTGTGGGGTACTGGGCGGGATGGAAACCCCAACAAGCCGGCCCTCATGTTACAGATGGCGCCCAAGCATGCTACAACCTGTCTGATACCACCTGGAGGGACCAAATAACCTTGATTTCCAGAATTTCACTGGTTTCCTCTGACATTACATCTCAAAACTCAACAAAACTGCATCCATGGAAGAAATGGATATGCATTTCAAAATCTTTTAAATACTATTATTTCAATTGTACAAAAATAATGCTGGTCTCTGTTTATTTTTACATTGCCAGGCCTGTTCTTAGGTAATGTTGTAAAAAGGGATTACATATGCCTAAAGAACACTGTGAACATTTAATTTCTCTGTCCTTTGAATTATCTCCTTGAAATACCCAAAATATCCAAAGCAATTAGCTGCTAATTACACAATTTCTTTCTTTAAAAGGGTTGAGTTTTAGTCAGAGAACACGACACATCTGAAACTAGTTAACATAGTCTTAAGAATCATATTTAAGACTAGTAGAAAACGTTTTCTTTAACCTGTATTGTTTCATGAAAATCTTTGAATTTATGAAAAATATTTACCAAGAAATTGTAAAATTTCAAAGAAAATTGCAAAATTCCAGTTTGCAACATCTGAAAGTTAGAAGTAACACTCTAAAGTGACCCGTAAATATGAAATAAAATATACCAAATTATTTTTTTTAAATTCTTTAAAACTATGTACATCATTACTAAATTCAGAGAGAGTTCAGAACCATGCAACAGTTCAAATTGAAGTTACAGTATATCTCGTCTACTTTAGTATTTCATGTGCATGGACCACTTTCTTAATTCAGTGCTTAGAGTTGTGACCCCCTCCTTCTCTGTACGTTCCCCGAGAACAAGTCTCACGGTTTTTTCTGCTGAAGGCAGCAGCAGAGCTTCGATAATAGCTGTCATTATGATGTGCAAACTGCATAAAGGTGCATCAGATACACCTGTAGCGAATGGGAAGACACCGGACACACCTATATTGAATGGGGAGACACTGAACACATCTGTATTGAATGGAGAGACACTGAACACACCTGTAGTGAATGGGAAGACACCGGACACACCTGCATTGATTGGGGAGACACTGAACACACCTTTAGTGAATGGGAGACACTGAACACACCTGCATTGAAAGGTAAGTTATCTCCCACAGAAATGAGATCTTTAACCCAACTCCAAATTTCATTACAGCCATTAGTTCCAACTTGTTCCCCCAAAGTCTCTTCTCAAAGCCCCTAACAAGGACTATAACTGACTGCTCTGACTTTGTCCTCTGCTTATGTCTTTAGGGGACAATACTAGGGCAAACTGAAATGCACTAAAGATAGGAAACAAATAGGAGGTCAAGAAGCTGGAGCGGCTGAAGAGTGGCTAGGTAGGCCGCCCTGGCTGCCCGGTGTTATGGATAGGAGATACACAAATGTCTACAACAAAGCAAATTACTGGAAGTCCTTTTGGCTTTATGCTTCAAAGAAGAGACAAATCAGCATGGCAGACAAACATGATACACCCAGACAGGCTACTGTGAGGGTTCTAAGTTGTAACACAAAGACCGTGATCAGCTTCTCCTTAAAAAACGAGGGAGCCTAGAAAGTCCCTGCAGCCTTTGCCAACCTCAAAATTCTGATGTGTGGTTGAATGTCAGCCTGTTTCTTCCAGCTTTCTTCTGAATTGATATCCATGGGAGAGACATATTCACAGAGACATAAAAGAAGAGCCTGTACTGAGACAGCTGTGTGCCTACATACACAAACCTGCAAATACTGACAGATTAGTAGTAACAGTAAGAGATCTGACTCCAGGGACGCTGTGGTTCAGGAGAATAAGGATGGAAAATGCAGTTAGTTCACTGTAGGGACAGACTATTTCATTTGGCTGCCCTGTAGTTATCCTGCCTGGCATCGCTATCCTGGCATTGTGATTCTACTGGGTAGTTAGCAAACTGTCCTCCAACCACCCAGCTCTGAGTGGACACTGGATCCAGAGCAGCTGATAACAGAGTCGTTTCTGTGTTTGATGTTTGTTTTTGAGATGACAGCACCACTTTTTCTTAGATTATAATTCTAAGAAATAAACGAAGTAGTACCTGCCCGTGATCATCTTTACTTGAGAATGAAGGACAGAAGGGAGGTGTGGGTCACCCCATTCTGAACTCCAGGCACACCAGATGCAAAGTTCTCTCTTCTAATGTGTCCACATTAGAAACCACCGGTTCTTTGCGTGTTTAAATGTGATAGTTTGTCTGCATTTCTGCCAATAACAATCACAATAGTCCCCAGACCCTGTTAGTGGTCAGGAAAGCAGAACAGCAGGCCCACTGTCTAAGCACAGAAACAGGGAGGGAAGGGCCGCGGGCCTGGAGCAGGCAATGCACAACACTCCCCTTCTTCCGTGTTTCAGAGAGCATGTGTGTTCAAGTGGCAGGGGGAGTCTATGGTGTCTCTGTCTTAGTTCTAGAGGGAAGTGTGCACAGGCATATTGAGGACAGCCTCTTCTGGCTGCAATGTCTTCAGGAAGGGGGTGGAACTCCAATTCTCTATGTCCCTAATAGCACATCCCTGCCACTTTAAAAACCTACCTTCTTTTTTAACCTTCTGATAGACAGGCATTTAAGTGGTTGATTCCTTATGAAAAATCTAAGCATCTCTGCTCCCTACCGCCTACATAATCACATTTTATTTCTTGTCTCTTATTAGTGCTAACATCTGCAGGTAAACAGTCTTAGCATTCGGAGTCTCACCTGCCCCTGCTGCCTATTGCTCCCCTGAAGTCATAATCCCCTGTTTATCACATCAGTATCACTGCCCCAGCACAGCACGCTTGCTTTAAAGGTGCAGAAGAAAACAGCAGGAACAGATGAACTCCAAGAAACAAAGATCCTAATTTCTTACGGCAAGGGACATCCAAAGTCGATGGCTTTGCACATTATACCCTCTTGGAGTCCCAGAGAACAATATACACACGCGAGAAATGTGCTCATGTAAAATAAGCTGGTTTGTCCAAACATCGGGGGAAGGAATGAGGCAGGGGTAAAGTAAGTGCCTCTCAGGTGTCACTCAAAGTAATTGTTAGTGTCTACTAACAGGGTAACATTCGCCGGAAAGAATAAAATATCTCCAGAGCCATCCTTATTAAGCTAAACTTAACAAGAATTTGCACCCAACAGCCGCTGTTCGAGTCACTAATGAAAGTCCCCTTGACCTGGAGACATGCCAACCGGTGCTGATGAGCGGTTTATCGGCTGTCTCCAGGATGAGCTCTTCCCTGTTTTCCTAGAGGTGCAAATGGTCCTGTCGTCTCCTCACTGCCAACATTTCTTTCCCGCACACTGCTCTTTCTGCCCAAAGGTCACAAATGCCCCCATAAAAGCTAAAATCTCCTCTCAAAATAAAAGCCCCTATAAAAGCTGAAATCTCCTCTCAAAATAAAAAACTGAAAAGAGGTACAGCATTGAAAAGCCCAGTCTCACGAGTCACTTGGAGACACAGTGAGTAAAACATTTCCCCAGGCGGTGGTGGTGCGTGCCTTTAATTCCAGCACTCAGGAGGCAGAGGCAGGCAGATCTCTGTGAGTTCGAGGGCAGCCTGGTCTACAGAATGAGTTTTAGGACAGCCAGGAGTGGGAGAAACTCTGTCTCATAAAACCATCCCCCCATTTTTCTTTTCCTTCCTTCCTTCCTTCCTTCCTTCCTTCCTTCCTTCCTTCCTTTCTATTTATTTTTTTTAAATTTTGTTGGTACCAGTAATGTAGTGACTTCAAGGAAAAGGTCACCAGGAGAATCACTATACTTCTGGATCAATTCTAAGATGAGCATGCTCCGTGCACTTGAATTTTGATACGGGTGGCAGTTCTTGATATGTTCTAAGACTTTAAATGCCAACTACTCAAAGCGGATTCTAACTGAGCGACTCATGGAAAGAAGTGTTGTATACAGAGATCTACAGTAAAATTCCCTGTAAGTTTTTATACTTGAATCATAGGAAGCACTTGAAAGACTGGTGAGCACAAAGGCAAGAGGGTCAGCCCGGTGAGTCAAAACAGCCATCCCAGAAGCCCTGGGGGATTCTGCCGGAGGCAGCTGAGGAACGCACAAAATTCTAGCTGTCACAACTCCAGTGACAAACAATTGAGAAGGCAGCAGTATTTTTTAACCTCAAAAGTTTAGTTATCAGCTTTTATTATAAAAATAGTATACGCATACCCCTGTTGGATTTTACTACAAAATAGAATAGGAGAGAGAGAGAACATGTTCTGTGGGAAAGAACATGTACTATTCTTGTCAGGAATCCAAGTTCTACTTCTAGCATCCATATAGTGCAGCTCACAACCGCCTGCAATCCCAGCTTCAGGTGATCTGAAGCTTTGGTCCTCTGTGGGCACCTGCACCCAGGTGCACATACCTGCATACCTACACAGAATTACAAAGTAATTAAAATACAAAGTAAATAAAAATAAACAAACAACTAAAGAACTAGTGAGCTTAAAAAGGTCATCACTGACACATTTTACTTCCACCGAGAAGCTACTAAGTGGACACCCGACAAACAGGGTACACTAGACAGACCCCCAGTCCCCCAGAACAGGGACCAGAGCTCCAGGAGAGCAGGATCTTAACTGTTTGTCTTGTTCTTACAATACTCAACTAACTAGCTAACTTATGGAATAAATATCACTTCTTAGTTGGAGAAATTAAAATTATTTATTCACCTTTGACCTGGATGACTTCAAATACTTATTTGTATAATATGAAACATATATGTTTTTAAGACAGGATAAACTCAGATGAGTAAATGTATATTTTCAATCCTCAAGATCCTCCCCTACTCAGTCCTAGGGTGCCTGGCTAAGTCCCATGTTCTTGAAACTGATCAGCTAATACCTACAAGACAAAGAAATTCAAAACAGAACTAAGGCTATAAAAATGGTGAATAACTTTCTTTTCTATTGGCGAGAAGTAAAGGTTAGATAAAATACAATAGGTGGAAATTCTACAACAGAATAAAATGTTTCAAGGGAAGTCATAAGCTCTACATTATAAAGAATTCATATGTAAACAATAAGCAATAAGAAAAACTGTTTTATAAAAGTAGTCTTGGGCATAGAGATACATTCTCAACTATTTATGAGTGACAGTGTGCTAGGACTAGCTAATTGAAGGAAACAGAAGTGTAAGTTTAAATAAAAGACAGAAGTGGAGGAAGGGAGGTGTAGAGGGAGAAAGAGAAATTATTACTGCCTATTAAGGAGTCAAAATGAGGCAAACATTTACAATGTCTGCAACAATATTCAAGAACCAGACTTGTAAGCAAGAAAGAAAATTATTGGATTAGCAATGTTTATATACTGATACTTTTCCCACACTTTCTTTAAAATTCCATCTATCTAATCGTCTGGCACAATACTTTGCTGCTAATTAATCATCATTGAGGAGGTATTCATAACGTAAAAGAACAACAATTCCACAACAATATTTCAACAAATTTAGATTTTCATGTTTTAACCATAAACAAGCATTGTTAGGCTAATGCTACATTAGAGCCCTTAGAATGAATAAAATAAATAAGTGTTTGTATTCTGATGAGGAAATATGCTCTGTGGTAATGCTCTTGTACACTGTAAAGGTTTGTTACTCATATTGGTATAATAAAATGCTGACTGGCCAGTAGTCAGGCAGGAAGTATAACCAGGGCAACCAGACTAGGAGAATTCTGGGAAGAGGAAAGGCAGAGAAGCAATCATCATCCAGAAGGAGAGAAAGCAAGATGAGAACGCTTTACCGAGAAAAGGTACCAAGCCTGATGGCTAAACATACACAAGAACTGTGGGTTAATTTAAGTTGTAAGAGCTAATTAATAATAAGTCTGAGCTAATAGGTCCAACAGTTTATAATTAATATAAAGCCTCGGTGTGTTTCTTTGGGACCAAATGGCTGCGGGACTGGGAGGAAGAAAAACTTCTGTCTACAGAAATACTTCAGACAGAACTGAGATTATTATATGGACTTGTCTAAACTTACTACTATTACTTTGGTTTTAATATCATTTAGGTATCTTCTTAGAGTATTGTCAGGTAGTGGTTTCCTCTGTCCTCCTGGGAGGAGATAGTTTCTTGAGACTCAGAAAGCTAACAAAGCATACAAGTCTCAGCAAGTTGCAAGATAAAGATGCTGAGATGCTCCCCCTCCTTATAAAAACAGTGGCCCACAGTCAGGTAAAGGAGACTCCCTTTGGAGGAACTGACTGCACGTCGTGCAGTGAACTCTATCTAGCACAGAGCTTTCAAGATCACGGTGGAGCAGACTTTTCTGTGATACAGCTCCCTCTGAGTCACAAATGCCTGGAAACAACTCCAATAAGCTCACTGGCACACTGCTTTAAGCATGACTTGGGTGGAATCCCTTCTTGTGTGTGACTGATGACTCGTCTTATGCGGTCAATGTTTGTTCAAGTCACACCAAGCAAAGGCACACAACAAAACTGGTACTCAAGCAGGGACTACCAGGATCTATGAAGAGTTGCAGGGAGGGCAGTTACATAGTCTTTGCAATGGGTGGGAGAACAGCAACTGGGTCTGATCAATGAGGCTGATTCTGAAATGATTACCCCTCTCCAAGTGGTGTGAGATAGTGACTTCCCTCCTAGAGTGGGAGGTCCATGCCCCTGAAATGGGTGATAAGCCCTGCCACCATATCCAAGCCATCCTAGAGGCGAGTTCCCTCAGGTGGAATCCTACAGTATCTGTCTTCCTCCATGTTGAATAAGGATCTCTTATGAGTATGGGGGATGCTCCCTAAATGGCTGGTAAACACAACATAATGCAATTTCTGAAAATGGCACAAATAGACCAGGATCGTAAGCAGGCTGTTGCTTGGGCATTGCTTTGGTCATAAAACAGGCAACTGACTCTCAGTTGTTTACTTAGAAAGAACCTGCACATGAAAGAGAGAAATTACAATGAGAAAAGACACAGGTGCCAAAAATGAAAGATGGGATGGATGCATTAGCTTGTAGCTGGCAGTATGCAAAGCAAAATAGTAGAACTTAGAACAAGCTTTTCCTGGGATCTAAACATGGAACCCATAGGAAGAGTAAGTTAGGGAAAATATGCCCAATAAAAAGGGAGAGAATGAGATAGAAGCCATCAGAGACACCCCTAGGTCCAAGCTTTAACAAAGAGGACAAGAAAATACCCAATTCAGCATACAAAAGGTCTAATTCAGCAAACTGACAAGCAAGGAACATTCTGCTTCTAAATTGCTTGGGGTGTGAAAACTCCCCAATGTAATGGAGGAGTCACCCACAGCTTGCTTCATAACGCTGTAGGGCATGGAACTGGATGACATCTACCTGAATACCAGAACAGCAGAGAAACTGAATGATACGAAGACCATGCCTCCTTGAGACTAGGGCTGCATGAGCCAAGGAAGTGAGAAAGTCAAGCTCTAATGGACTGGCTCACCTGAGATACCTGGTATCTTCAGTTTCCCGTAAATCTCAGGGGCTGGAGGACATCAAAGTTAGATCCTTTAAGACCCAGGAAGCTAAAAAAAACTTATTGAGCTAGTGAAGTTACAAGATCTACAAGGTCAAGGTCACAAAAGCAGCAAAACAATTGCTTATGGTTGCCAGGCTCCACTGTTAGATGGACGTCCTTCCAGCCTCTATTTCTAATGATCAAGAGATGTTGAAAAAAACATAACACTGTACAGTGAGATTCTCTATGGTTCACTTATGAATGCAGACTTGGGTGGATTTTGGAAGTCACTCTAAGAGGAGGAAGAAACTCGTTCCCCTGGTGAGACCACAGGCTGTATGGGAGCGCTAGGAGAAGGCTGCCAGGAACCTTCACTCATACGGGGCTGGAGGTTTCTGTGGCGCAGCTGCCCTTGAGTCACCCACGCTCTTGTAAGCCACTCCAGCAAATTTAAGGGGTTGCAGATCACAGCTCGGTTGTAATTGTTTGCTCTGTAGTCAGTTCCCTATCTAGGGTGAGCAGATATTTGCTCTCATAAAACCCACACAACAGCTGTTTCCGTTGAATACTTCCCTGATATCCCCGAGCACAAAGGAGTGTGTGGGACCTGTCAAATTTAACATTTAAAAATTTCTGTACGTTTGTGCAATTGGAAACAAGTATTTGATCACATTCCGGCACTGGTATTTGTCAGTTAAAGTGAGGCTAGTCTAACACACTCAATCCAGCTACCTAAGATTCTAGACTACATTTAGGTCATATCTAAACCATCTGTTCTTTCTTCCAGTTGGACTCTGCATCAGAAGTTAGGCTAGACAAAGAAGTGGATCCAAGCAGGCTGTCTGTCTATAGACAGATGGTACCAAAAAATTACAACAATGAGCTACTTAGCTGGTGACCTAAAACAAAAATTAGCCTTGGCTGTATCCACAATAACCTGCAGCTGAGTAAGTGGTGGATCACACACTTTATAATATTATCAGAATACTATCATTCTGAAATACAGGGTAGAGAGCCTCATGGACACCCATTATAACTATATTATAAGCGCTCCGAGCTGTTACCCATTTTATTTAGCATTATGCATTTTTCAAAGGAAATGTATGCCCACACTACATTATTTCCACAGGCTCTACAATTTGGCTGCCTGTTTTATAAGAAAATACTTGGTTGTTTCTACTGTTGAAATTTAGTAACCGGAGAGCATTTTCCTAATTTATCAACTTTCTTAAACCCTAATTAGTGAATATTTGTGATCCTTTCTCACCTTCAAGCACCAACAATCTTGCAACACATCCTACTACACTCTCCAGTGGAGTAAAAAGACTGGCCAATATGAAAAGATTTATTCTCGGTTTTATGGACTTGACTTTCCTTGGCTTATTTGCTGCCCATTTTACAATAAAATTAAGTAATGGAATAGGTTTCCCCTTTTGTCTCTAAAAGTCAACTATATAGGTTCTTCAGTGTCTTCATGCAACTGCTTACTAACATGACTAGTGTGGATCTTTTGTTAGTTATTAGAGAAACAATGGAAGAGAGAAATGAATGCTTCGTTGGCTGCTTTATGGTTGCCATGCTCCATTGTTATATGGACGTCCTTCCAGGCTTTATTTATAATGATGAAGAGATGTTGAAAAAAAAATAACACTGTACAGTGAGATTCTCTACTGGGTCACTGAGGAATGCAGACATAGGGGGATTTTGAAAAATCATGCTGAATCTATGGTGCAATTAATACTTGGCATGAAAACAATAAGAGCTTAATATTTTGCTTTTCAATAACAGGACTTTCCTATATGAGGAAACAAGCATGCCTAGCATGACTTTTCCTAAGTATTCTCTTTAATATATAAAGCGTTTTATAGACAATATTTCTTTGTTTCTTTCTCTCATAAGGTTTAGATTATGGCTAATATCTCATGACACCCAACGTAATACTCCAACAGATATTAAAGCATTTTTTTCAGCCACTTATTCTATAAAATATTAATTGAAAGCCTGTGCATGTACTGTCTACATAGGGGATTGGGTATGAGAG
Source organism: Myodes glareolus (assembly GCF_982192425.1). Classification (NCBI taxonomy): domain Eukaryota; kingdom Metazoa; phylum Chordata; class Mammalia; order Rodentia; family Cricetidae; genus Myodes; species Myodes glareolus. Next base: position 63,218,285 of record NC_142035.1, read on the forward strand.
CTTCTGCTCAGGTCTAAGTCAATAACAGACAACACGCAGAGCAACAATCATCATCTCCGGCCCCACCAGCACAGACTACCTGAAGGTGAGGACTGTAAAACTAGACCTTTAAGGACCCAGGACGACACTACAAGCCAGAGGACTTGAGCAACACTTACCAAGGAAGGACAGGTTTTTCTTCAGAAGCAAGTCTCTCAGCAGGACTTCATGCTCATAACCAATAGCACCAGACATTTCAGTTAAGGAGGGAACACAACCGAAGGGCTGAATTATCAGGAAAATTCTAATACCAAGCCTCTATGTTGGGATGAAATAGAGAATTATGGTAATTATACAAAGGATTTCCTAATCAGCTCATACCTCTGAGGAAGAAAATTTCTAGGTGCATTCTTCCCTCATTTAAATAAGTCAGCAGAATTTTTCTATAACACATATATTTTGGCAAACAATGACTTATAAATCACTATGATTTCAATTTCTTCTAAAAAGAGGGAGGTCACTTAAAATATTAATTTGTATTTTTTAAAAAACAGCCCTGCAATTCAATTTAGTATATATTAACTCAACACTCACTAAATACAAGAAAGAACAGTAACTAACCAGTCTTTGCCCTAATGGTTTCCAATCTTAGAGTCTTAGAAACCTGTGAGATCTATTTGCCAGTCATCAGTGCCTGCCTGACTTCCAGGGGGTACAAAGGCTGTTGAGTGTGTGCGTGTGTGTGTGCACGCGTGAACACACACATGAACAAATACACATGTATATGATTAGATGTGCACAGGAACATAAAAGTGTTCCAATGCTTTCTCTACAGCAGACATTATATCAAGTGATTAAGTATGTTATTCCGTCCTCACAAGTAGAAAAGGCTTGTTTTAGCAGGTGGGGAAAAGGATCAGAAGAAACCACACAAAGCCAGTTAGCATGTGGGAAAGCCAAGGATGAGGGGTTGAGGGTACAACATAGTTGTATAGTGTTTGCCTAGCACTCTTGAAAACCAAATTCTATCTCTAGCAATGAAGAAAAACAAACAGGTCAAGCCAGGAAAGAGCTCTATCCAAGGCCTCTGTCTGATCACACACCTTTCCAAAGCATCAGAATTATGTAATACTGCCTACTAGTCAATGCTTCCTAAAGACCACATATGCTTCATGTTAAATCTGTAAGAATTTAGCTAAATGTATAGCCTAAACCTTAATACTAAACACCTGAGATCTTATTTGAATCTTCACAACAACTCATAGAGTAGATAATCTTAGTATAGAGTAGATAATCTTAGTCCCATTTCTCAGTCACATAAAGTAAGGTTCTGAAATGCTGAGGACTATGCTCAAGGTCCTATGGCTCATAAATACTGACGTCAACAGTAATTCTTGGAAGCTTGATCTCTTTTTCGGAAGGAAAGAGTCTATACTACGTCTCAAATGTGTTCCACTATTCTGGTCCTTCATTCGAATGGAAAAAATTTAGTAGAAACAGTCAAGATCTTCTCCGCCATTGTCTACGCCACCCAACCCTACAACATTAACATGGCTGTACAACTCCTTGACTTACCAGAGATGGTTAGTCTCATCATGCACCGGCAACTCATATATCAGTAGTTAAAAAAATCCTAGAAAATTACCCTGCCGTGACTGTCATTTCAATCCAATAATTCAAGAAATACAGTTATTTTTGTCTACCTTCAAAATAAGGCCAAAGTCAGCGTTACTAATGTGCCCTGTTTGTTTTTCTCTTCCAATGTGCATGACTGCATGTACTTAATTTTTACCTAGATATAAAATACAGAAAATAAAAACTTTAAATCGTGGAATTTTGCACATTTTCTAAGTCCATTGAGATATTTGATGGGTAAGTCTCAATTGTCTCACATTACCAGGGTATTCCACATTTTGAAACTAAATTATTTACTTCTTTCCACATAAATGTGCTCTCAATTTTATTGCTGTAAATTATTTACATCTAAAATGTTGAATCATGAAACTGAGGTTACTGATGGCACAGGAATGAAACCCACAGCCCCCATGCTTCCTGAGTCATCCCTCCCCCTCGCTTTTCTGTTAGACCTTTGTCTAATCGCTCTGGCCTACAGCCCCACTTTGGAAACTTGAAGTGGTTGCTTCTTCATGGAGTTTCCTTGGTGGATATGAGATGCAGAAGCAAAGGCATGGAGGTGGTGGGGGGCACACATACTAAAGAAAATAAATAAATAAACAAACAGATAAATAAATAAAAACAGCAGGCACCAAAGGAAAAATAAAGCAGCCTGACAATATATCCTCTTTACCACTGTGGCTGGTGTGTCATGTTAGTAAGTGACCAACTTACTTTATTCTCTGAGCACGAATGCCTGCATGTAACGTTTCCATAATGGAGAAAGGAGGTTTTGCATCTATTCCATTTACCACGTGTGTGCTTCCTTTGTAAGAAACTGATGTACTTTAGTGAGGGTAAGCAAGGCAAACAAACACTGCCAGAATTATTAGGACCACACAGAAAAACATTTCTCACTTACAAAGAAAACCAATAATTGCTTCCCGTATGAAAGAAACCATTTCTGTAGCTCAGACTGAGACACATCTTCGCAAGCGTACTCACAGCATGTGAGACTGACACCACTTCGATGCAAAGACACGAAAAGTCTTTCCACAAACTCCCCATCCTGTTTTATTTTGCGTAGCTACTGCAATCAACAATTTCAAATTTTGAAAAGGTATACTTCTTGATTCTGCTTCATTTGATATAGACATAAAATGCAAGGTCAGCAAAATAAAGTTTATAAAAGCAGTAATTTCTACTGGTAATAAGCATAATGGAATTGCAAAAATTAGAATCTAGTCAGTGAATACAATTTATATACATATATCATTATATTTATCAATTGAAATTATATAGTCCATTAAATCCGACTGACAATACACAGCCAAAAGAGAACGTGAATGATGGCAAAAAAAATATATATGTATACAAGGAAACTATTCCAGACAGAATTTATAATGCTCCATAAGCAGAAACACTTAGACGCTGTCTATAAGGATACCTATTATTGATGTATGGTAGTGACCATCGGGCAAAACTTGTAAATAACCTCACAAGCCATTTTCTTCGCCAGCAATACAGCAATCTAGTTTCCCGTAAGCGTCTCAACTATTACTGAAAAATAGCCTCCTGGCATTTACAAAGCAGTTGACTTCATACTTTAGTCCATGCATATATAATTAGAGAGTTATATTTAAAATCAATATGCAATCCTTCAAAAGACATTATGCTTTTAAAACCTTAACTTTAAATTGATTTTTAACTATTTTATGTGCTTTGAAATTAGCATGTAATTCAGCCCTAGACACTCTGAGATGGTGTCAATTGTTATATAAATGTGCTGAAGTTTATCACTGAGGTAATGCGAGGTTGGTGCTCCTACAACTTTTAACACTACCATTAATCTCACACTGAAAATAGAAGCATAGTTATACTTTAGTCTAATGAAAAAGCCAGCTTTTAATAATACCATGGTTTGGTGCATTTTAGTTAGGGGCCCAGATCAGAGAATGCACATGTAAAAAGCTATGTCCTAGTTAGCTACTCAGTATTCTTGCAAGAGGGCTCTGCTCAAAGATTATACCAAATCCTAACTGTGTCTTTAGGAAAGAAAATAATTTTCTTTGCAAAAAACTTGAGCTAGGTGTGACAATACACAGTCACAATCCCAGCACAAAGGAAATGGAGGAAGGAGGACTGGGAGCGTAAGGTCAGCGTGGACAATATAGCAAAACCATGTCTCAAAAAATGTTTTTGTCTCTAAGTCTTTGTGAAACTAGAAAGTTATAAGTAAATATACACACATACAAACATATATAGGCACACACAGATATATTAACACATATATGTGCACATGTGACTATGAATACACACATATATGTGGATATGCACACACATATATGTTCACGTGTGAGGATGCATGCACACACAATCAGCTTGCAAGAGTATCCAACAAAAATTCGGACTGGTTATCACTGAGACACTGCTGGCCCCTGTACCATCCCTGCTATCAAAATCTAGCCTAGGACGACTGTGTTTTTAAATGATTTCCACCAAAAATTATGAGTATTGTTTAAGAAAGTACCCTTTCCCCTAAAGTGTCATCCAAATTCTCACTGTTGTGCCATTTTGTTCACCAGTAACCTCTACTGAAACCATTCCCATTCACCGAGCCTAATTTTAAGAAGGAAGCATAAGTCCTCAGGCATCTCGGTGGCTTTAAGAACAAATGACTGGATATCTGCTCTCATAGCCTTCAAGTCGGTCCCAAGGGAAAAATCAACACAGTCTCTCTTAAACTGTTTATTAGGGGCCCAAATGACAGTGCAGATTGCAGTAAGTATTAAAGCAAGGAGAATCTACTGCCCTTTAAAATGTGGTGGTCGGTCTCTAGTTGCATTTGAATAACATCAGCCTTTAATTCTACATTCAAAATTTATTCTAGAACACTCAACTGAATTTGGCTCATGTTCAGTGGAACTTGGTTATATTTTAAAAAATGGCCCCTGGGATGGTTAGATACATTCCAAGACAGTGTGTTACCTGCCTAATGACTCTGCACCTTTAAACTCATTGAAAACCAAGCAGTTTGAAATAAGCAGGCGGATGGGCATTGGCTGAGCTGACACCTTCCTAGGGCCTAGCTGATCTCTCCTAAGCGGCAGAAAAGAATGGTCTGCAGTGACCCTCCAGTTGATGGAATGTAAAATAGGAGAGTATGAAACGTGTTTTGTGAAGCAGAACTTTATGTCAGGTTAAAGCTAGACACATCTCCTCCACTGCGTCTAAGCTCGTCAATTGTGCACCTAAAATTTTATGGGGAAGGATACTGCTTGATGCAGTCCACCAGCGGTCCATAGCAGCAGTCGTTCACAATGCACTGCGGACAAATAAGAGACGGGTTATAGGCTGGGGTGACTACAGCACCACCAAAGTAAACATTCTAAAAGCAGTCATTACTCCCCCCGATACCCAAAGAAAGCTATCAAAAGGCTATTCAGATTTAATCACAGAAAACAAAAATTGCACGCTTTTTATTTACTATAAAAGCAAGCTATTAAAAAGTAAAAATGCTCTCCCTGAAAATACTGTGTTGCCATTTATGGTGCGCCCTGACCTCAGTGATCGTTTATGATGACAGTAATTAAATGAGGTTTAAAATCCTCTACTCGGCCAGGCAGATAAGAGCATCGTCCCTGAAAACAGCTGTGATTAATACCTGATAGACCTGGTTGGCTAGAACTCCATCTGGAATCTGAGAAGGGTCCCGTAGCATGTTATTGATAACAGACTTGGAGGCTGTAGAGGAAAAGGAGGAACTATTAGTAGACAGTCGACATGCTTCTGTGTCACGTGACACGAGAAGTGACATACACTGAAGTACACACAGAGCACGCAAAGGAAAACAGCGCCGATTCTCATCGTTTCCCCGAGATTCTCATCTAAGAGAAGCTTCTAATTAGACCACTTTTGCCAAGTATTTGTAACTACATTGCCAGATTTGACAGTGACCTGATTTTTTCCAAGGTAAATTAACAAGTGTAGACCTAAAGCATATGTCTATTTGCAGACTAATCAGCTTGGGAAAAGCCAACTTTGGGGGGGAAAAAAAAACCCAACAGCAATAAGCAGAAAAGATTTAACTTTTACAGGTAGAGATCTTATTCCCAAGGACCTATACATGCACAAGTTAGCTAGGGCAGGCCAGACTCACAGGCTTCGCTAATGCCAATATAAACATTTCTCAAAACTAAATCTGTCCAAAGTAATTCCCATCAAGTGCCAACAGTTGCTATGTCCATTTAACAGGTGAGGAATATGAGAACTACAGGTTAGACAGGTTTATATCTGTGAGAATCTGAAATGAGGAAAAAATATGTGTGTGTTGTGTTCTCGTATCCATTATTCACAGGACCCCTGACAGAGACCATATTCTACAGATGTTCAATTTTCTTACGGGAAACATTACAATATTTTTATATAATGTACCCCACAATCCGACGTATACTCTGTCTTTAGATTGCTTGTAATCTAACTCAATACAAATGGCAGGCAAATTGTTGTTATACTGTCTTTACTGAATAAGGAAAGTCTGCATGTATTGAATACTGATACAATTTTCTCCCATGCATTTCTTATTAGTGGTTGGTTGAGTCCAATGTGTGGGACTTATGAATATAGAAGGTCTGTCATTTGGGGAGGGGAGGATGGATAGGAAGTAGATATATTTTATATGTAAACAATTTTTTCCATCCCAAATATGTCTCATCCACCTGCAAACTAGTCTGAAACACCACGTTAGAAGAAAGGTAGAATGGAAAGCTTCAAGAAAAGGGTGTATGTGCTGTGCAAAGCTATGAAAACTGCGTAGAACATCCTGGTCCTCCTTTGCTCCTGGTGCAAGTCAATTCTGTCAGAATCCTCCTGTGGAATCAACCTCAGATATTCAGTAAGATGGCTTAGGGCACGGCCCATGCAGGAACTGTTTGAATGCCTCTTGTGCAATTATCTAGTTAAGAAAGTTGGCAAAGATCACAGCTGTGTGCCATCAGAGCACCTGGATAATTTTAAACCTCGCTTTTACTATCAGACTCTCTATAAATTTCAGTGGCCTTGGGACACTAGCAGATATGAGATATGATAGTAAACACTGTGGAAAGAAATAAGACTTCTAGCTACATGATTTTATGCTTACAGCATCACTGATACATGTAACAGAAATTTGCAAACACATCTTTGCACTGATAAGGAGAGCCCATATGGAATCTCAAAAGAGCACCACTAGCAATCTTACCCAGTCCTGTCTTACCACCAGTTCTGCAAACTAGCGAACAGTGTGGCCACTTGCATTCAGTGACTTCATCTGTAAGAAGTGATGTTTTTATTTGAGTTGACTGCTCTAAAGAGTTCTCATGTGAGTCTCTTGAGAAAACAGCTGCCACATCATTTTGTTAAAGTTCAAGTAGTAGTCTGAACCAAATGAGACTTAGACATTCACTGCGTTTTATAAACTTGGGCTATACTCAATTATTTTTGACAGAAATTACCATGGATAAGTGGTATGGATACTGAGAATATGAAACAGTAACCCATCACCTTACTTAGGAACAGATGATGTGGCAACAGGACTAAGAAGACCATAATGTGCCTGGTGAACCTGCCCACTTTCCCTAGCATAATTCGAAAGCCTAGCCAGATGGTAGAGATCAAAGCAGTTGTTCACATGTGTGGTCGCCTTCTCTGGGAATACTTCCTTTGGTCTGCCACTCATTCGCAGATGCAAATGGCACATGTATCCTTCTATGTTACCCGGGGAAACAGCAGCCTTCTCTGTGCACACCTGGTCATGAGGTACAAAGGTGTTGCAATGTAAATTCATGCCCATGTAAAGAAAACAGTGTTTATAGGCAAGTGTGACCCAAAGTGCTAGCCAGTGGAAAATTACTGTCTTCTTAACAAATTGCATGCAAACCCACTGCTCAAATAAATTTTAAAAGCTCTTTTTCGACCAGAGAGTCAATGTCCCAAGATCTGAGAAATGTAGGTCATTTATTTTGAGGGAGAAAAAGGAATATGTCAAAAAGGGAAGTAATGGCTTTAATTTCATCATAGTATAAACCTTTGAAAGGTGCACTTCTCAGGATTCAGTACCATAGTCTACAAACTTTCTAAAAAAAAATCAGTTGAGGGTTGGGGAGATGGCTTAGTGGTTAAAGTGCTTTCCATGCCAGTTTGAGGGCCAGAATTTGGATACTCAGAACCCATGGAAATGTTCCATGAATGTGGTGGCCAAAACAGGAGACCCTCAGAGTGAAGGGGCTAATAAGACTAGCCAAGCCAGATTGGTGACCACTAGGTTTCATTAGAAGGCCCGTGAACAAAGTGAAAGAACAATTGAGGATGGTCTCCAACACCAAGGTGGGGCTTTCATACATATATGTGAAAACAGAAGAAAAAAAGGCACTTTAATGTGTTGAAGAGAATATTACAAAAACAAAGAACAAAAAAAGAGAGAGAGAGAGAGAGTTAGCTGATTTTAATTAAAAAGTAAAACCTGCAAATTGAGGTGTACTAATAGGGGTTGGGCATCCCAACCCCTAAACCTAAGGTTCAAGGAACACTGTGGAAGAGGAGGTGGAAAGTCTGTAAGAGTTAGACAAACAGGTTGTCTGCTGTGCTATAGTGCCCTCTAGACATGACAAGGATGCTGTACCCATCACATCTCAGTACTATGGCTGCCCAAAGAAGACCTACATAACAGACACACATGCCAACATGGACCAGTGAATTTCTCAAGGCCATACCCCTAGATGAAGAACTCCAGGTAGTCAGTGACTACTGAGTGAGAAAGAACCAGTTTTCTCCAGGTGAGCCACTTCATAGGCTCTCTAATTCTATGTGGTCGGCTCTATACATGTGTTTATAGAAGCAGCACATACTGGGCACAGTGTGCCTCCAGACTTTTTAACCATGGAGACAGAAAGCCTTTTCCTCTCCCTGATGCCTTGCACTGTAGTAGATACATCTCTCCTTTCTATGAAGAAGGCAAAAAATAAGAATTCAACCCACTTGGAGGCATGGCCACATGAACAGCAGAGGGCAGGCATTGGATAAAGCATGTCACAAGAGATGGCAGTAATGTTTCGACTGAAGCAGAATGCTCAAGACTGTGGATTTGTTCATTATAGAATGCTTCTAACATAAGCAATGTACAAAATCAGTATAACAAATACTGACAGTACCATCAGTCTTCCCTACTACGTCTGCAAGATGAACTAATCTCTGAGAACAGAGATAGGAATTTACAGCACAGCTTGACCTTTTATCTACTTAACAGAATAATGATATTAGATTCATGCCTAGGTACGTGATCTCCATAACCTTGGATTTTTGCTCAGATTTACAGTACTAGATATGTGTTCCCTCCTGTGGAGTAAGGCTTAAGTTCAACCAGAAAGTGGTTGGTTACCACCCTAACATCCATGCCACTATTGCGCCCATGAGCTTTTCTTGCCAGACTTATCACTACTATAGTTTGCGGAGTTCAGAACTGCATAAATTAAGACCTTCGATGACCTCTTCTCCCCAGCAGCCTATATAGCACCTCCTGATGCTATGAAAGGTAACCAACAGGGAGGAAACTTCCTGGTTAGTACCAACATGAATCTTCCATGTCCATGACCAATGTAATTACTTTCCCTTATGGGTTCACACACACACACACACACACACACACACACACACACACACACAGAGAGAGAGAGAAGGGGGCAGTTGTTTTCCATCTTAGAGGAAAGCAGAGTGGTGAAGAGCTCTACTGCTGAGATATATCCTTAGTACTTTCTACGTTTTCAAACAGTTGCTTCTTAGTTCTTTAGTTTTATCAACCATTTGTCAATTTGTTTTTCAGCTTCCTGAATCCTCTTGTCCATTCCCTTAGTTTGGGTTCTCTGCAGTAAACAAACATTAAGTTTGGACTCAAATCCACCACTGTGCTGATCTCTTCCTAATCTCTTTCTCTTTCCCTGATACGTCACAATCTACGGGTGTATATTGTAAGTAAGTGCTCCCCTAGGAAACTAAAAAAACCTTTCTGATCTTTTTTTTTAATGATTTAATCTACATGCAGACGTTCAATTCAAGGTCTAGTGACCTTCGATTATTCTGTCTGTGAAAGAGAGTAAAACAGGCATACAGGACAGTTGTGAAGGTTAAATAAAGTAACCCCATAAAGCACTTCCTCTGACTGAGACTTGGGTTTTTCTATTGCTTACATGCTGGTTCCACTGTTGTTTGATAGTGTGTGTCAGCAAGCACAGTATTACTGTCTACTGTGGAGTAAGTCAAAAAAAGAAAAAGAAAAAGAAAAAGAAAGAAAGGAAGAGAGGAAGAAAGGGAGGGATGGAGGGAGAGAGAGGGAGGAAGGAAGAGAGAGGGAGGGAGAGAGGGAAGGAGAGAGAGAGAGACAGAGACAGAGAGACAGAGACAGAGAGAGAGACTGATTTCATGAGGTCCTCATGAAGTTAACAGTGTGATCCTAATGTATAGAGTACCATGGTCATAGACATAGCCAAGTGAATCTGCTCAAAAGCCAATCAGGCAATATTAGACTAGCCTTTAAATCATACACACAGATACACACACACACACTTTTTTGGCTAAACCGCACAGTTCACTATCGAAAGAACTGTAAGAGTATCTTCTATTCTTCTATATGTGTTCTCAATGGGGTTGGCCATGTTTGTCCACAGCCATGTAGGAAAGGATTCTTTTCTCTTCCTAGCTAAGGGCATATATGCAGTTAAATAGGGCACAGACCTCATACTCACATCCCATAAAGTCAGCTACCAGAAGATCCCAATTCAAGCAAGTACATGAACCAGGTATGCTCTGAAAATCACCCAAAGTCCCACCCATGGCCAACAGTGGTTTTTGCTAGATTATACCTGAGCTTGAAGGAAAGCCTATCCATCTAACAGGGATCCCTAATCAATGACCACAAAGAAGTTTCTGCATGGTGGGCGAAACAGCATAGCCTGACCGTGTAACGGAAAGTGGTAACCACATAGAAGAGAGGATGGGTGACAAAGGCAGAAAGAGGAGATGACTATTTGGAGGACAAGTTCATGCACATTTGAAGCTGTGGTGATGGAGCCTATTTGGGGTCCTCCTGGGGACCACAATGCTGTAAGATGACTAGGATGCACCAGCTGTGTCTCCTTTGTGCGAGGCTGTCAATTGAGACTGAGCTCCTAAACAAGAGAGCCTAAATGCCAGTCAGTATTTAATCTTTTCTTCGAAGGTTGGTTTGAGGCCTTTGAACATCAAGGTTAGGGAGCTCCCAAGCTACATCTCTACAGGGACTGACCTGTCAGTGCCTCTCCTGGAAAACTGCAATTCTGCTGATGTCCTTAGAAGCTACGCATCTTTATAGCTGGGGATGTTCCCCCACGTGGCAGGCTTTAGCCCATCGGTTTCCTCACTATATACAAGTGATGCCTAATGAAGCTGGATACCATCTGACAACTGAGCCCTACAGGGCAAATCAAATTCTGCTCTCTGTCTAGTATGTAATCAATAAGAAACTTAAAAGTTGTTAAATATGAAAGTAGCATGTAAGGAAAAGAAGACATCTCCACAGAATGGCTGTTCCTGGTGGTCAGAACCGTGTCTCTGGCAACCTACAGCTTCAGGACCACTGCATACCATCAACCTGAGCCCACCAAATATTCCAACAGCTATCTTTTAAGAATCTGCCTAAGCCATGATTTTTACATAATTCCTCCCCAAACTCCAGCATACAGCCTCCAAACTATAATTTTTCCCCCTCATCTTTCCCCTGGCCCAAACTTTGAAATTCAGTTCAATTCTTACCTCCTCTGTTCAAGCCATTCTTGTTTTTATAACCTGCATGTATTCTTCAAAACAGACTGGAAAGGACACCTATTGTCTACCAATCTTTTGTTACTTTGTCAACTGTCCAAAAGAGATTGATCAGAATGCTATGATTTAAAATCATGTCACACTCAAAAAAATTTCAAGAAAATGAAATTTTTAGAGTACTATATTTAGTACTGTTGTCTTTAAGTGTCTACGTACTCATAGAGGCTAACATTCTCAACCTGACAAAATTTCAAATCACCTAAAAGACAAATCAGTGGACATGTCTGAGGGGAAATTTCTAGGTTGAGTTAATTGGGGTGAGAAGCCCTGCTTTAAAGATGGATGGTACCATGCCATGTGCTGAGATCCAAATTGAACAAAGAGGAGAAGGAGAATGGAGTGTTCGTCTTTGTCTCAGGCTCAGGACTGCAGATGCAATGACCAGCTACTGCATATTCCTGCTGCCAAGACTTGTCTGTCACGAAGAACAGCAATTGCCCGTGAGTCAATCGACATCTCTTCTCTTAAGCTGCTTGTCAGGTCTTTTGTCACAGCAATGAGAAAATAACTAATACAGGTCTTTTATACATAGGAAGAATCTGTGTCATCATAGGTCCCCAGATGATAAGGAAAAGTCTCTCAAGTTTATTGCTATTTTTTTAAGATTTTTAAGCTTAGAATGACAGAGCTCTGAATTCCTAAATTTGATGTTCAATTTATTCAAGTTAAAAACTTAAGATGTTTAAGGTTTTGGCAATTTCATACATGCGTGCAATGCATTCTAACCGCTCTTTCCTCCTACCCTTTCCTATGTCCTTCTGTCCCTATCAACTCCACCCCCACAGTCTCTTCCCTAGATTCTTGACTTTTAGCTTTGTTTTGTGACCCATTCAGTGTCAGTAGGGCCAGCTATGTTGCCACGGAATTAGGACTAATAATTGAAGCCTGGTGGCATATGGACACAACTGAACGGAATGAGTTCTAGCAAATAGCTCAGCAGCCAGGCATATGCCCCCAGCCCCTCGTCCTTCCTCCATCCATGTCTGACTGTCAATGGAGTCATTCTTGTAGACCAGGTGTAGGCAACCACAGCTGCTTTGAATTCCTGACTCAGAAGATGGAACACTGCAGCTCCTTTCGTTATCTTCTGGCTCTATACTTCCTGCTCCCTCATTCTCGGTGTTCCCCAAGCAGTAGAGGGCAGTATAAATGTCTCCTTTGGGGCTGAGCCCTCATCTGTCACTTATTCTCAGTACATTGTGCAGTCCCGGGTCTTTCCATTCATCATCATCCCCTGGAGAGAGGCTTCTCTGATTAAGGCTGAGAGTAGAATCTGTCAATACATATAAGCATAAATATTTACAAGGCAATGACTTTATGTCAATTTAGCTAAATGATAGTCAGTACCCCCCAGGGCCTATGATCTTCCCTGTCATGTGTCCTTTAAGTTTGCTCTGTTTTTATTAGCTTGTTTTTCCCATTTATTTGTTCACTCATTCATTTATTTTTAAACAGAAACTATACAGTCCTGCGTATATATTCCCTGCTCTGGAGTGGGCATAAGAAGCGTTGGTTTATCCACAGACCAAGCGCCACTATTGCATAACTAGGCACTTCTTGCTTGACAGATTAATGCCACAGTTTGTAAAGTTCAGAGCTGGGTAAGGTCGCTAATGTCTTTTTTCCCCCAACAGCTTACATAGCATCTCCTAGGATGAATGTAATAAATTCCTGAATGTGATCCATGAACCAACACCCAACCTTCAGAGACAGATAGGGCTTCAGCTTTCAGACTTGCCTAGAAATCACTATGTATCACAGACTGGTCTTCAACTTGCAGTGATCCTCCTGCCTCATCCTCCCAAATGCTAAGATCATATGTTTAACCAACCATACCCAGCAAAGTAAATGTTTCTTAACCTTAAATGTTTTTAACTACATTTATTTATTTATTGGGGGGGTATACATGTCATAGTTTGTCTGTGGAAGTCAGAGGTCAACTCAGGGAATGAGTTCTCTCCTTCCATAATGTGGGCCATAAGGATCAAATTCACGTTAGTAGACTTGAAGGCAAGCTCCATTACACATTAAAAAAAAAACTAAAAAGTACCAACCATCTAAGAATAATTTTATGATTTTTTAAATTGGCCTGCTCAGTCATACCACTTATGTAACTTTTTTGTTTTTAAGTTAATACATTAATTACATTTCTCCCTTCCCTTTCCTCCCACCAAACCCTCTTATGTACCCCTCCCTGCTCCCCTCCAAATTCATGTCCTCGTTTTTCCATCAAATATTATTGCATGCTATATGTATTTGTATTTACATACATATTCCTAAATATAAACTGTTGAGTTCACATATGACTCAGGGCTGACCATGTGCAATGCCACAGACACATGCATCTGATTATATACCACCACCATAAAGAAGGCATGAGTCACAGGGTACTTGATGTGCAGTTTATTTCTCTCGGTGCTACAAGATAACAATTCAGCCCTTTGCTAAATGAATGAATGAATGAATGAAACACTGCCAAAATATATTGCTACTCAAAAATTCTATCCTCTTATTTGTACTCCCTATTATTAGAGTGATATATATATATATATATGTGTGTGTGTGTGTGTGTGTATGTATGGATAGATAGATAGATAGATAGATAGATAGATAGATAGATAGATAGATAGATAGAGGGGGCAAGTATATTTAACTTCACTTGTAGTTTTTCTTATTATGAATGAATAGCCTAAAGAACTCATTTAGGGGAAGCAAAATAAGAAGCATTACAATATAATATATCATAGAAAAGTTTTGAAAACATATAAGCATGTGCACCCACAAAAGGGGTGTGTTCATCTCTGACTTAATCATGTGGATGAGTTTACTAGCATGTAATATAATTCCTTTTGTAACAAGTATCTATCATTTTATAAGTATTTTATATTTATGTCAAAACAGTCTATCTTTTAAAGTAGAATCGTACATCTCCATTTTGAAATACAAATGGAGCCAGCGAGATGACTCAGGCAGTGACACGCCATCCTTCACCACTTAGTTTTGATACCGGGGAGTCATGGGGAAAGTTGTCCTTTTACACCCACATATGTACATGTAGACACACAGGTATGTGTGTGCATACACACAGCAAATACACTAAAAAATGACACAAATGTGAAGAAATATGTGGTATCATTCAGATGTGACAAAAGTCATATGTTATATCTAAGTTTCTAAAATGGCAGAAATGCTGGTTTCATATTTGTACCATGGCAGAGGAATGTTCACTTAAGGATGTAAGGTGCCTCAAGTTTCTATTTCACTGTGTGTTTTCAAATACAAGTGGGTACCTGGTGTGGGAGAATTGTCTGTATTCTGACAATCATACATTTTAATAAAACGCTGATTGGCCAGGCAGGAAGTATAGGTGGGTCAACCAGACAGGAAGTAATCTTATGGAGTCCTGTGTGTGATTTTCCTTGGGAGTTGCCGGCTGTGGGGTACTGGGCGGGACAGAAACCCCCAACAAGCCGGTCCTCATGTTACATATGGCGCCCAGACGTGGATAACTGAATCCACAGAAAGCTTGAGAAAGCTTGGAAAAGAATAGAGTACAGCATGTTTTCTTGGTAGCAGCAATTTCTCGGGTCTGCTCTGCTTGCTAGAGGCAAGCAAGGCTCTCATCTAAGAGAGGTTTCCTGACTCAGCTTTAGCTGCAAAACCCTGCAGCTCATTAAGAGGTCCTGCCATGAAATACTTAAATGGTGTTGATGAAAAGCTGAACGCATGCTTTTCAGTTTTCAGCCATAGCAGGAAAAAAGCTGCGCTGTTTTAAAATGCTGGCTTTCTAGGCTGTCCTGCCAGGGCATCTCTGACTCTTTCAGGCAGGCAGTCCGACTGAGTGTGGTCTGTGAGCAGAATGCTGCAGCTTGCTTACTGGCAAGGACCTAGAAACGAGATAGAGTTGTGGCAGTGAACACAGCTCTGGCTGGTATCTCCGCCATGAGGCTGGAAAGCTAAGGAATGGGCTGGATCTAGCCGTCAAAGCCACGGTTTTATCCTCTCCATAAAGACTCATGTGGTCAGAAAAAGAGAGATATACAGTAAAGAGAGATTCAAAGATGAAAAAACCTCTAAATGGTTTACTATGTGTTGAAAATATATGCAGGCTAAAGGTTAAAGTTCTTAGAAGTAAAAAAGAAAAAAAAGGGAGTAGTTGGGTGTGGTGGTACACACCTTTAATCCCAATGCCTAGGAGGCAGAGGCATATTGACCTCTGTGACTTCAAGGGGCAGAGGTACATTGACCTCTGTGACTTCAAGGTGTGGTAGCACACACCTTTAAATCCAATGCCTGGGAGGCAGAGACAGACAGATCTCTGAGTTCAAGGTGTGGTGGCACACACCTTTAATCCCAGCACTGGGGAGGCAGAGACAGACAGATCTTTGTGAGTTCAAGGACAGCCTGGTCTACAGAGTTATTCCAGGACAAAGATATACAGAGAACCTGTCTCAAAAAGTAAAAATAAAAGACACAGAGGTTTAAAAAAGCCACATAAAGATGGAAAATAGACAGAGAATCTTGATACTGTATACTATTATACTCTCTTTGAATTGTTTGATTGCTGAGGAAGGAGCAATAACTGCTAAAAGACTTTTGTTTATAAATGCTGCTGAACTAACCCAAGATAGGCATTTTGAAAATACCTTGGCTTCAAAACTGAAGTCAAAAGATATGTTACTTTGGAGAAGAAATTTTGATTTTGTTTCCACAGAAAATGAGAGGCTATGAATTCATTCTGAGTTAAGAAAAGTCAGGTTCGATAAAGGAAGACCACCTGAGAAATCTCCGATAGGAACAGATGGCCCAGATGACAGAGTTCTGCATCCAGAACAGATTCAAGGATCAAGACTCACAGGATACTCCAGTCAGGACTTGATTATAACTTTAAATTTTCTTCAGGTACCCATAAGATCATCAGCGCCCCCAACCAGCAGGAAGTAGCCTGGAATACTACGCCCACATTCCCAAAAAATGAACTATGGGTATTTTACTTTGTTTAAAAAAAAAAGAGGGAAATGGTGTGGGAGAATTGTTTGTATTCTGACAATTATGTATTTTAATAAAACGCTGATTGGCCAGGCAGGAAGTATAGGTGGGTCAACCAGACAGGAAGTAATCTTATGGAGTCCTGTGTGTGATTTTCCTTGGGAGTTGCCAGCTGTGGGGTACCGGGTGGGACAGAAACCCCAACAAGCCGGCCCTCATGTTACAGGTACCTGTATATGCATGCACTTGTATA